>NC_037688.1:33688432-33955460 GCF_003255815.1 Theropithecus gelada
CGATGTGGTGCTGAGAAGAATGTATATTCTGTTGATTTGGGGTGGAGAGTTCTATAGATGTCTATTAGGTCTGCTTGCTGCAGGGATGAGTTCAATTCCTGGATATCCTTTTTAACTTTCTGTCTCGTTGATCTGTCTAATGTTGACAGTGGAGTGTTGAAGTCTCCCATTATTATTGTATGGGAGTCTAAGTCTCTTTGTAAGTCTCTAAGGACTTGCTTTATGAATCTGGGTGCTCCTGTATTGGGTGCATATATATTTAGGATAGTTAGCTCTTCCTGTTGAATTGATCCCTTTACCATTATGTAATGGCCTTCTTTGTCTCTTTTGATCTTTGATGGTTTAAAGTCTGTTTTATCAGAGACTAGGATTGCAACCCCCGCTTTTTTTTGTTCTCCATTTGCTTGGTAAATCTTCCTCCATCCCTTTATTTTGAGCCTATGTATGTCTCTGCGTGTGAGATGGGTCTCCTGAATACAGCAGACTGATGGGTCTTGACTCTTTATCCAGTTTGCCAGTCTGTGTCTTTTCATTGGAGCATTTAGTCCATTTACATTTAAGGTTAAGATTGTTATGTGTGAACTTGATCCTGCCATTATGATATTAACTGGTTATTTTGCTCGTTAGTTGATGCAGTTTCTTCCTAGCCTCGATGGTCTTTACATTTTGGCATGTTTTTGCAATGGCTGGTACCGGTTGTTCCTTTCCATGTTGAGTGCTTCCTTCAGGGTCTCTTGTAAGGCAGGCCTAGTGGTGACAAAATCTCTAAGCATTTGCTTATCTGTAAAGGATTTTATTTCTCCTTCACTTATGAAACTTAGTTTGGCTGGATATGAAATTCTGGGTTTAAAATTCTTTTCTTTAAGAATGTTGAATATTGGCCCCCACTCTCTTCTGGCTTGTAGAGTTTCTGCCGAGAGATCTGCTGTGAGTCTGATGGGCTTCCCTTTGTGGGTAACCCGACCTTTCTCTCTGGCTGCCCTTAAGATTTTTTCCTTCATTTCAACTTTGGTGAATCTGGCAATTATGTGTCTTGGAGTTGCTCTTCTCGAGGAGTATCTTTGTGGCGTTCTCTGTATTTCCTGGATTTGAATGTTGGCCTGCCCTACTAGGTTGGGGAAGTTCTCCTGGATGATGTCCTGAAGAGTGTTTTCCAACTTGGTTCCATTTTCCCCCTCACTTTCAGGCACCCCAATCAGACGTAGATTTGGTCTTTTTACATAATCCCATACTTCTTGCAGGCTTTGTTCATTTCTTTTTCTTCTTTTTTCTTTTGGTTTCTCTTCTCGCTTCATTTCATTCATTTGATCCTCAATCGCTGATACTCTTTCTTCCAGTTGATCGAGTCGGTTACTGAAGCTTGTGCATTGGTCACGTATTTCTCGTGTCATGGTTTTCATCTCTTTCATTTCGTTTATGACCTTCTCTGCATTAATTACTCTAGCCGTCAATTCTTCCACTTTTTTTTCAAGATTTTTAGTTTCTTTGCGCTGGGTACGTAGTTCCTCCTTTAGCTCTGAGAAATTTGATGGACTGAAGCCTTCTTCTCTCATCTCGTCAAAGTCATTCTCCATCCAGCTTTGATCCGTTGCTGGCGATGAGCTGCGCTCCTTTGCCGGGGGAGATGTGCTCTTATTTTTTGAATTTCCTGCTTTTCTGCCCTGCTTTTTCCCCATCTTTGTGGTTTTATCTGTCTCTGGTCTTTGATGATGGTGATGTACTGATGGGGTTTTGGTGTAGGTGTCCTTCCTGTTTGATAGTTTTCCTTCTAACAGTCAGGACCCTCAGCTGTAGGTCTGTTGGAGATTGCTTGAGGTCCACTCCAGACCCTGTTTGCCTGGGTATCAGCAGCAGAGGCTGCAGAAGATAGAATATTTCTGAACAGCGAGTGTACCTGTCTGATTCTTGCTTTGGAAGCTTCCTCTCAGGGGTGTACTCCACCCTGTGAGGTGTGGGGTGTCAGACTGCCCCTAGTGGGGGATGTCTCCCAGTTAGGCTACTCAGGGGTCAGGGACCCACTTGAGCAGGCAGTCTGTCCCTTCTCAGATCTCAACCTCCGTGTTGGGAGATCCACTGCTCTCTTCAAAGCTGTCAGACAGAGTCGTTTGCGTCTGCAGAGCTTTCTGCTGCTTTTTTGTTGTTGTTGTTGTTGTTGTGTAGCTGTGCCCTGTCCCCAGATTGGAGTCTACAGAGACAGGCAGGTTTCCTTGAGCTGCTGTGAGCTCCACCCAGTTGGAGCTTCCCAGCAGCTTTGTTTACCTACTTAAGCCTCAGCAATGGTGGGCGCCCCTCCCCCAGCCTCGCTGCTGCCTTGCTGGTAGATCACAGACTGCTGTGCTAGCAATGAGGGAGGCTCCGTGGGCGTGGGACCCTCCCGGCCAGGTGTGGGATATGATCTCCTGGTGTGCCTGTTTGCTTAAAGCGCAATATTGGGGTGGGAGTTACCCGATTTTCCAGGTGTTGTGTGTCTCAGTTCCCCTGGCTAGGAAAAGGGATTCCCTTCCCCCTTGCGCTTCCCAGGTGAGGCGATGCCTCGCCCTGCTTCAGCTCTCGCTGGTCGGGCTGCAGCAGCTGACCAGCACCGATCGTCCGGCACTCCCCAGTGAGATGAACCCAGTACCTCAGTTGAAAATGCAGAAATCACCGGTCTTCTGTGTCGCTCGCGCTGGGAGTTGGAGACTGGAGCTGTTCCTATTCGGCCATCTTGCTCCGCCCTCCCTGGAGCTCACTTCTTAATGACAGAGGTGACAAAGGAATTTGAGGCCATGTTTTAAAAGTATCATATAGATTATTTTAAAATACGTTTGAATTTAAATTATAATTCCCCCTGAACCTATAATTTAAATAGGAAGTTCTTATGTTAAGAGGGAGTTTTCTGATTTGTTTGTTTTTGACTAAGTTCTAACCTAATTACTCATGGTACAGGATTATATAGTATATGTCATCAGTTCTCAGAGTGTTTAGGCATTGTTTTATATCTCAAGATATGATTTTTTTAAGTGAATCGTTTGGGAAATGGGAAAAGATAGATACACTTCAAAGTTTAGAGGTATCGTATTCAGTATGTAAAAGTTATGTCAATTTACCTTATTTTTTCTTCTTACTGTTGTTCAGTTCTTTCATGTCATTACCAATTTTTGTTTGCTTTTTAAAACAGACACTAGGATCAATTAAAATATCACACGTTAATGATAGATTTTTATTTTTCCTTTTAGTTGTATAATTTTGCAAGTTACATTTTTTTACATATTAATTATATACAAATTTAGAATTATTCCATCTTTCTTGTGAATTAAACTTTTTACCAATATGAAGTGTTCTTCTTTACCTCAAGTTATATGAAAGCATTTTCCAGCTTCCTATTATTTAATGTATTTATAATGTAAATTTTTCTGTCATTTTACTTTCTGTGTTCTTATATTTAAGGTGTGTCTCTTCCAAATAGATGTAGTTGGAATTTATTCTATCATTCAGTCTGGCAATCCACATACATAATGCTATTATTATTATTTAAATTTTTAAGTTTAAATTACTGTTGAATTTTCTATCCCTTCCCTGTTCTTCTTCCCGTACCATAAGTTAAAATCTATATTTTATTATGCCTTTCCTCTCTATAATTTTTTGTTATACATTCCTTGAAAATTATTTTAGTGATTTCTCTAAAGATGCAGGTCATGCCACATATATAATTGACTTATGAAAGTTAACACAGATAAAACTTTTCCCTACTTTCCAGAGAAAACAATATTCTTAGACTATACTAACTTGATATGTTACTGTTTTCAGGTATTTTAATTCTTCACGTTACATAGTTTAAACTTCATATTGCTTTATTGTTAATATTTTATACAGTCTACATTCATTTAGATTCACCCCATATTTTGTGTTTTCACTCAGAATAGAATTCCTTCTTGGCATTCATTTTCTTACATTATTTTGTAGATTTAATTCTCTGTCTTCTTGCCATCATAGTTTCTGTTGAGAAGTCTATTGCCAGACTTATCATTGGTTCCTTGAAGTTACGGTGTTTTATTCCCTCTGGATACTTTGAAGTTTTTCCTTTTTAGGGACATGGATGAAGTTGGAAACCATCATTCTCAGCAAACTAACACAAGAACAGAAAACCAAACACCGCTTGTTCTCACTCATAAGTGGGAGTTGAACAATGAGAACACATGGACACAGGGAGGGGAAGGTCACACACTGGGGTTTGTCAGGGAGTGGGGACTAGGGGAGGGATAGCATTAGGAGAAATACCTAATGTAGATGACAAGTTGATGGGTACAGCAAACCACCATGGCACATGGTGTATACCTACATAACAAAACTGCAAGTTCTGCATATGTACCCCAGAACTTAAAGTATAATAAAAAAAAAGAAAAAAGTTTTCTGTTTTTACTTGATTTTCAAAAGTTAAAATATGGCCTGTCTATAATTCCTTTTCAATCTGTCTTTTCTTTCCTTTAGCTTCTTGAATTTGTGGTTTGATGTCTTTTGTCACTTTTGGAAAATTCTCAGCCAGTATCTTTTTTTCTGTTTCTTCTTTCTATTCTCACCTTGAGTTCTCCAATAACATATCAACTTCTTTCATCCCATGAGCCTTAGATTTTTTTCTTTTTTCCTCTATTAATTAGTTTGGCCATTTTCTTCTTTCCTGTATTACAGGTAATTAATTTTCTCTTTGGCCATGTATAATCTGCTGTTAAACACGTTCGTTGTTTTTATTTTCAATTATTGATTTTTTCCATTGAATACATTCCATTTGCATCTTTTTATGGCTTACCGTTCTATGATAATGTTCTCAATCTGACTTCTGTATCCTTATGAAGAATTATTTTAAAGTTTGGGATAACTGTACTACCTGATTTTTGGATCTGTTATGTTCTCTGTTGTTTCCTTGGTTTTGTCATTTAATAACATCTGCTTGTAGTGACTTTTATTTTTATTCAGTGCTGGATATTGTGAATAAGAAATTGTCAAAATTATTTGAGCCCTAGAGAAATGTACCCTTTTTCCCAGAGCTCTTTTAAGTTTGCTTTCAATGGAAAGTAGGGCCGTTAGCAATCACTGGTCTTCTGAAGACTGGTGTATCCCCAGCTTACCTCCTTCTATGGTATGGTCCTTTTGGTTTCCGAGTCATAGACTTTGTGATTTTCCAAAGCCCTTTCTACTTGACAACAAGTTAACTTTATTTTTTGAACTCTTAGACTTGTAAATCTGTCAAAAAGGCTTGTCAATCTTTTCAGCCTCTCAGCCATTTCTAAAATCAGCATCAATTTCTATGATAAACATGGCCTTAAATGCTGAGTTCATCTCACTGGATTTTTTATGCTGGACTTTCAGCCTGTGATTTTTGTTGTCCCATAAACTCTTTGATACTTTCACACATACATTTTAAACTTGTTTTTGTTTTTTTCTTTTTCTTGTTGTTCTTAGTTAGAAAGTTATTCTCAAAGTAAGGTTGGGCATTACCAAAACCAGAATTCCTATTTTTTTCTTAATTTATAAAAGAAATTCTAGAAAATTATTTCTTAAACAAATGTATACAAGTATAATTCTATTTTAAGTTCTTATTCTTTTTTTTTTTTTTCTTTGAGACAGCATTTCACTCTTTTCGCCCAGGTTGGATGCAATGGCATGATCTTGCCTCACCACAACCTCCACCTCCCGGGTTCAAGCGATTCTCCTGCCTCAGCCTCGCAGGTAGCTGGGATTACAGGCATGTGCCACAATGCCCGGCTAATTTTGTGTTTTTAGTAGAGGCGGGGTTTCACCATGTTGGCCAGGCTGGTCTCGAACTCCCAACCTCAGGTGATCCACCTGCCTCAGCCTCCCAAAGCGCTGGGATTGCAGGTGTGAGCCACCATTCCCGGCCTTAAGTTCTTATTCTTAAATCTATGAGGTAAACATGTTTAGTTACTCGTGAAAATTTTCATCAACTCATCTACCTGTAACTGTTCATCAAACTTCTGACTTACGTCTACTTAATTTTATGTGCTTAAAGATTAATGATCTTTTTAAAAAGATCATTTAATATTGAACCTGAAGAAAACTTTGAATTTCAGTAAGGTTTTCCATTTTATAGATGTGGTAAATGCAGTTCAGAGCAATGGCAGCAGCAAGAATATCAGCTGTGATAAATGTGCAACTCAGGATTATACCTGTCTATGTGCTGCATGGTATTATTTGATTGTTTAGTTCAAGAACCATACTTATTCTGTATACTTCTATTATCTGGTATAAGTGCATGTCTCAAGGACGCTTTAGTTCTAAGATCAATAGGGCTATATGAGGGTTTTATCACCAGTGTCTGACAAATGTCCCCAATAGATTCTTTGATGATTTATCTGCACACAAATTATAGATCCCTGCCATGCAGAAAGAAATGGTTCCCATTGTTAAAGCAAAACCTAGGTTAACCATTGCATGTACTCAGACCAATGCTGAAAGATAACATCAAAGATATTTTATTATTTGCCTGTCAAAGGAATCACAGTAAATGGTGAGTGAGAAGATATTACTAAATAGTCTAATTTTTTACATTTAGTAGTTTAACACATCTCACTCAGATTTACCTAAAGGACTATAAAATAAGAATTTTCTGAAAAATCATGTCACCTTAGTCATGGAATAGAAAAATAAAGATAAGTGAAATCTCTCTTATAGATAATGCAACATGTAGGCATCATATCAAGAGAAATTATTTTTGAAACGAAGTCCTAGTTCTAGTCTCCAGACATGTTATTGTCATCTTCCAACATGATAAAAATCTAATATATTTTCCTCTTTTCTACAGCTTACTATCACATACTGTCTGTTAAATTTTATAAAATTCTGTGCCGTATTTTAAACACACATCAAGTTTATCGACTTTATACGTGTAAATATGCATTACTAAGAATGTTTACTATTTTTATTTCAAAATAGCCTTGTTCTGAGATAGGAAACAGTTTTGTTTATCTTTAACCAAACTAATTTACACTTTAATTCTACTCTATTGAATGTGGTATAGTAATTCTAATTCAATTTAATGTTTCAGTATCAAGTATTCTGCATAATTTTTTGGTTTGTTGTATCTTGATTATTAAACATGAGTAGGTATAAAGGAAAATATTAAAATGAAGAGACTGAGAAACATATGCCCTATAAGAATTTCTATTTTTAAAGGACAGGTTTTCAAGTAAACATAGGCAGTTGGCTTATATACATTTAACTAATTTCAGTACCCTTTGAATAAACAAAAAATGATACTAGTTTCTGAAAATAGAGGAAACATATCTCATGTAGCTTGATTTCAATATTGTGTCTAGCTTTTTTCTCTGTTACTAATATGTGTTGCCTGCAATTCACAACTGTTATATAATGCCATATAAATTTAATATGCCCTGAAGGGAATTTGCTCTAGGGACGTATTAAGAAGGCTAAATATGATTTTGAAAGTTATAAACTATGCTTTCCAATTTAGTGTTATTCAATCAGACCTAATTTGTATTTCAGCATAAGCTGGAAATAAAATAGAGTTTGCCTGGTTAATGTCCAAGGCAGACAAGAATTTCTAGCAAATTCTCTAATATATGCCTAATTGATACTTCTGTTGATAAAAACCTGACAGTGTTTATTAGCATCCCTGAGCAAAAAAATGCTTCTAATAGCTGTTAGTGTTTTGCAAAAATTATATATTGTATCTTGGATCAGTAATGTTATCTCAACCAATTTTTTCTTTTCTTGGCATTGTTTCCCAATATAGACTTATGACTATGTAATAATAAAAGTTTTACTGTAAATCTGATTTAATCCTTCCTTCCTTCTTTCCTTCCTTCCTTCCTTCCTTCCTTTCTTTTTCTTTCTTTCTCCTTCCTTCCTTCCTTCCTTTTCCTTTCTTTCTCCTTCCTTCCTTCCTTCCTTCCTTCCTTCCTTCCTTCCTTCCTTCCTTCCTTCCTTCCTTCCTTCCTTCCTTCCTTCCTTCCTTCCTTTTTATTTCTTTCTTTCTTTTCTTCTTTCTTTCTTGAGATGGAGGTCTTGCTCTGTCATCCAGGCAGGAGTGCAATGGCGTGATCTCAGTTCACCGCAACCTCTGCCTCCCGGGTTCAAGCAATTCTCCTGCCTCAGTCTAATTTGTATTTATTATCCCACTTCTGGCCGTTAGCTAGGAATTCGTCTTTAAGCAATTCTACTACATCCCTAAATAGTCCAAGGATAAAAGTACCTTTCAGGAGAGAAACCACATAGTGTAACTTAGACTGTGAAGACAAAAATGCCTAGATTTGCAAGTTACTACCTATATGAATTTTTAAACAGAATTACTCATTTAATTTATATACCATAAATTTTACCCATTTTAAGTACACAATAATTTTAATAAATTTACAGAGTTCTGCAAGTAGCTTCACAATTTCATTATTTCTGTCTCTCCAAAAAGATTCCTCATGCCTATCTTCAGATTTTGCTAAGTTTCACTACTAGCCCCAGGAAAACAACAACCTGCTTTTTTTTCTCTATAGATTTTCTTTTCTGGACATTTTATATGACTGGAAGTATATAATGTGTGATCTTCTGATCTTCTGTGTCTAGCTTTTTTCACTTAGCATAATATTTTTGAAGTTTATGTTTTGCATGCAGGAGTAGTTAATTAATTGTTATTGCTACATAGTATTGTACGGCATGAATGTACCACATTTTATTTATCCATTCATTAGTAGATGGGCATGTGGTTTTTTTTTCCAGTTTTTGACTATGATGAACAATGCTGCTAGAAGCAGTCAGTTACAAATCTTTGTATAGACATATGCTTTCATTTGTCTTGAATAGATACCTAGAAGTGAAATTCATAGATTATATGAGACATTTATATTTAAATTTTTAAGAAATCACCAAAGTGTTTTCTGAAGCAGTAATATCATTTTAATTACCCCACCAGAAATGTGTATTTCCATTGTCTCCACAATCTTTTAGAAAATTTGTTATTGTCTGCTTTCTTTGTTATAGCCATTCTTGTCAGTATGATGTGGTATTACATTGTGGTACCCACTTACATTTCCCTAATGACTAATAATATTGACTGTCTTTTATGTGCTTATTAAACATTCATGTATCTTTTTTGGTAAATGTCTAATCTATACTTTCACTCATTTTAATTAGATTATTTTCTTCTTGGTTTTAAGAATTCTTTATATTTTATTGGTATGAGTCCTTTACAAGATGATTTGAAAATAATTTCTCCTAGTCTGAAGCTGGTCTTTTTTTTTTTTCTTAATAGTGTCTTTTAAAGCACAAACATTTTTAATTTTGGCAAAATCCAACTTATTCATTTAAAAAGATTATAGATGGTGCTTCTCGCTTTGTGTCTAAGAAAGTTTTATACAACCAAAATGATACATATTTTCTCCTATCTTTTCTTCTATATTTTATTTAAAAACTTTGTAGTCTTAGCTCTTTCCTTTTAGGCTGTGATCCATGTGGGGTTAATTTGTGTGTATGATGTTGGAGTGAACAGCCCTGCCTCCTTCATATTAGGGGGAAAATTCAATCTTAGCACTTTGGGAGGCCAAGGCGGGTGGATCATCTGAGGTGAGGAGTTCGAGACCAGCCTGGCCAACATGGTGAAACCTTGTCTCTACTAAAAATACAAAAATTAGTCGGGCATGGTGGTGGGTACCTGTAATCCCAGCTACTCGAAAGGCTGAGACAGGAGAATCGCTTTATCCTGGGAGGCGGAGGTTGTGGTGAGCTGAGATCACGCCACTGCACTCCAGTCTGGGCGACAGAATGAGAGACTCTGTCTCTAAAAAAAAAAAAAAATTTAAGTATGATGTCAGCTGCAGGTTTTTCATAGATTCCCTTTACCAAGTTGAGGAAATTATCTTTTATTCATAATTTGTCAAGATTTTTCATTATAAATAGCTGTTGGATTTTGTCAAATTTTTTTCTGCATGTATGGAAGTGATCGGGTATTTTTTGTTCTTTACTCAGTTAATATGGTGCATTACAGTAAATGGTTTTCAGATATAAAAGCAACCCTTCATTTCTAGAATAAATCCAGCTTGATCTTCATGTGCAATTCTTTTTTATATGTTTTTGGTTCCATTTGCTATTATTCTGTTGAAGTATTTTACATGTATATTTATTAGGAATATCTGTCTGTAGTTTCCATTTTTGTGATGTCGTTGTGTGTTTTGGTATCAGGGCAATACTGCCTTCGTAAAATGAGTTGGGAAGTGTTATTTTCTTTATTTTTAGAATATTTTATAAAGAATTGCCATTATTTCTTTTTTTTAAATGCTTGATTGACTTAAACAGTGAAGCCATCTGTTCCTATATTTTTCTTTGTTGGAAGATTTTTAAATTATTAATTTGATTTCTGTAGTTATTATAGACATATTCACTTTTTCTATTTCTTCCTGAGTCAATTTTAATAATTTATTCATTTTACTTTAAGTTTCTTGAAGTTTGTTCATTTCATCTAAGTTACCTGATTTGTTTCCATAAAGCTGTTCATAATATTTCTTATAAATCCTATCAATTTCTGTAGGATAATTGGTGAAGCTCCCACTTTCATTTCTAACTTTGGCAATTTCTGTGCTTTTTCTGTTTTTCTTACTTTTAGTCTTTCTTGATAAAGATTTGTCAATATTGCTAATCTTTTCAAAAGCTCAACTTTTCAAAATTTATTTTTGACTTAACAAGTAAAAATTGTAATATTTATGGTATACAATGTAATGCCTTAATATGTATATACATTGTGAAATGGCTAAATCAAGTCATTTAATATATGTATTACCTCACTCACATACTTATCATTTTTTTGTGTGTGGTGAGAACACTTAAAACCTACTGCCTTAGAAATTTTCAAGTATACAATATTTTGTTAGTAACTATAGTAACTATAGTCATGATGATGTACAATAGATTTCTTCAACTTGTTTCTCCTGTCTAACTGAAATTTTGTATTATTTAACCAAAATATTCCATGTCCCCACAACTGCCAGCCTGTAGCAACCAACATTTTACTCTCCATTTTTATGAGTTTGACTTTTCCAGATTCCATCTATGAGTGAAGTCATGTGGCATCTATCTTTCTGTGCCTGGCTTATTTCACTTAACATAATGTCCTCCAGGTTCATCTATGTCATTGCAACAGACAAAATTCCCTTCCTTCTATGGATGAATAGTATTCCTTTATACATGCATGCATGCACACACACACTCACACACACCCGCGCCCCCCCCCCCAACATCCCATTTTAAAATTCCATTCATCTGTTGATGGGCACTTAAGTTGATTTCATATCTTGATTATTGTGAATAATCCTGTAAAGAACATGGGAGTGAAGACATCTCTTTGAAATAGTGATTTCAGTTACATTGAATATCCAGAAGTAAGATAGCTGGATCATATGGTTGTTTTTAACTTTTCTTGAGAAACCTTTGTACTGTTTTTCTTTTAATGGTTGTACTAATATATATTCCCACCAGCAGTGTGCAAGAGTTGCCTTTTGTTCACATCCTTGCCAACACTTGTTATTTTTCGTCTCTTTGATAACAGCCATTCTAACAGATTTGATCCCTCACTGGAATTTTGGTTTGCATTTCCCTGATGATTAGTGATGTTCAGAATTTTTTATATACCTGTCAGCCATTTGTATGTAGTCTTTTGAGAAATGTGTAGTCAGATCCCTTGCCATTAAAAAGTCAGGTTATTTGTCTTTTTTCTATTGAGTTATTTGAGTTCCTTATCTATTTTGAATATTAATTCTTTTTGCTAACTTGGGGCTTAGTTTGCTCCTCTTTTTCTAGTTCCTTATGGTGTAAAGTTAGGTTGTTGAGGTTTTTTTTCCTTAATGTAGACATTTATCACAATAAACTTCCATCTTAGAACTGCTGTTGCTATATCCCATAATTTCTGGTATGTTGTGTTCCCATTTTTGTCTGTCTCAGAATATTTTAAAATTTCCCTTTAAATTTCTTCCTCTGACCCATCAGTTGTTTAAGAGCATGTTGTTTGATTTCCATATATTTGTAAATTTTTCAAAATTCCTCCAGTTATTGTTTTCTAGTTCTATACTACTGTGCAGAAAATATATTTGATATCATTTCAATCTTGTTAAATTTGTTAAGACTTGTTTTGTGGCCTAAAATATTACTTATCCTAGAGAAAGTTCCATGTGCCCTTGAGGGAAATGTATATTCTGCTGCTATTGGATGGAATGTTCTAGATGTGTCTGTTAGGACCATTTGGCCTAAAGTGTAGCTTAAGTTGAGGTTTTCTTATTGATTTTCTGTCTGGATAATCTGTCCATTGCTGAAAACGGGATATTGAGGTCTTTTGCCATTACTGTATTACAGTCTGTCTCTCCCTTCAGATCTATTACTATTTGCCTTACATATTTAGGCATTCTGATATTGGGTGCATATATATTTATAATTGTTATATCCTCTTGATGTATTGATACCTTTAACATTTTATAATCAATATGATGTTTTTGTCTCTTTTATAGTTTTTGACTTAAAGCCCATTTTATCTGACATAAGTATAACTACATTTGTTCTCTTTAGGTTTTAGTTGCATAAAATATTTTTCTCTATCCTTTCACTTCCAGTCTGTGTGTCCAGCAGTTAAGGTCAGTCTCTTGTAGGCAGAAAATATTTGGGTCTTGTTTTATTTTAATCCATTGAGTCACTCTGCCTTTTGATTAGAGAGTTTAATTCATTTACATTCAAGGTAATTATTGATCAGTAAGGACTCACTATTGCCATTTTGGTAATTGTTTCCTGTTTGTTTTGTAGAATTTTTTGTTCCTTTCTCTTTTGCTATCTTTCCTTACAATTAGGTGATTTTCTTTAATGGTATTCTTTGATTCGTTACTTTTTTCATTTGTGAATCTGCTATAGGTTTTTGCCTTGTGGTTACCATGAGGATTATACAAAACACTGTGTCGTTATAACTGGTTCTTTCAGGGCGATAACTTAATGATCATATAAAAAATCTCAATACTTTTACTCTACCACCCTACACACAATTTATATATTTGATCTCATAATTTATATCTTTTTATGTTACATACCCCTGAACAAATTATTGCAGTTATTGTTTTAATAGTTTTTATTTTAACCTTCAAACTAAATATTACAGTATTAGAATATTCTGAATTTGACTTTGTAATTATTTTTACCAGTAAGTTTTATACTTTTGTGTTTTAATGTTACTAATTAGCATCCTTTTCTTTCAGCTTGAAAAACCTTTTTTGGAATTTCTTGTAAGACAGGTCTTGTGGGGATGAATTCTCTCAGCCTTCATTTGGCTGGGAAAATCTTTGTCTCCCCTTCATTTATGAAGAAAAGCTTTGCTGGGTGCAGTATTCTTAGTTGGCAGTTTTTTTTTTTTCTTCAGCACTTTAAATATTTCATCCCACTCTTCCCTGGTCTGTTCTCAGTAGATTTCTGCTGAGATACCCGCTGCTAGTCATATTGACACTCCTTTATATGTAACTTGCTTCTTTTCTCTTGTTTCAGGATCCTCTTTTTGTCTTTGATTTTATATAGCTTGATTATAACATGTCTTGGTGTAGTCTTGTTTGGATTGAATCTAATTGGAGACCTTTGACCTTCCTGCCCATGGATATTTATATCTTTATTCCAGGTTTGGAAAGTTTTCTAATATTATTTCTTTAAGTAAGCTTTCTACTCATTTTTTTCTCTTTGCTTTCTTGAAATATTGTGACCCCAAATTTGTTCTTTTGATGCCGTTGCATGAGATCTCAGAAGCTTCTTAATTCCTTTTCTTTTTTCTCCTCTGATTGTGTACCTTCAAATAATCTGGTTTGCAAGTTCACAGATTCTTTCTGCTTCATTAATTTTGCTATTGATGTGCTCTATTTATTTTGTTCATCTCAGTACATCTGTACTGTACTCAAACATCTGTTTGGAGTATTTTTCATCTCCAAATTTTCTGTTTAGTTTTTCAAAATTATTTCATTCTCCTTGTTAAATTTCTTATTTTGCCCATTTCTTATTTTCTACATTTTGCTGAATTGTTTCTCTATTTTCTTGAAGTTCCCTGAACTTCCTTAAAGCAGCCATTTAAATTCTTTGTCAGGCAGTTCATACATCTCCATTTCTTTAAGGTTGATCATTGGCACTTTATTTTGTCAGTTTGGTAATGTCATATTTCCCTCATTATACTTGATTCTTGTGGCTATGTGTCAATATCAGCACATATGAAGAGGTAGATACTTATTCCGATTTTTGAAGACTTACTTTTTCTGGGAAAGCACTTCAATAATCAGCTTATCTCAAGATTCTGGCAGGGCATCTGCCATGGTCCATGGGCAGGCTTGCTGCTGGAGCCCTTGGACTGGCTGTCTTTGTGCCCAAATTCACTCGGATGGTTGATTGGGTGAACCTATGGCTTATATTCCTGGGGACAGGCCTAAAGCCCATGTTCTCAGGGCCAGTCTTGTGCTGGGGTGAATCTGAAGCCTGGTGCCACTGGAGCTGGCATGAAGCCTGGGGCTACTGAGGCTAGCTTGAAGCTGAGAACCACTGTGGCCAGCCTGCTACTGAGGGATGTTCATCGTCTAGGGCAACTGAAGTCAGCCTCATAGTGGTGTAGACTGAGATTGAGTCCACTGCACAGGCCTGAAGCCTGGCACTGGGGCTGATCTGGAGCCTCAGTTTGTGGGTACCAGCCTGTATTCTGGGGCTATGTGGGTCTATCTGGTGCTGGCTTTTACTGTGGTGGGCCCAGTGTTGGAGTCTAAGGCAAAGTCCTGGCTCACTTTGCTCTCTTTCTCCCATGCAGAGGTTATCTCTCTCTACACTGTACTTCCTTGGGTTGGGAAAAAGGCAACATAGGTAATGGAAACTGTCATTTCTACCCTCTTCAATGCATCTTTTCTTATTTCTGTGCTATTCCCATGTTCTGTGATCTCTTACCTGGTTATCTGATTCCCTTAGCTTTTGTGAAGGTGTTTTTCTGTGTAAATAGTTGTCAAAATTGATGTTTCTATGGGGGGATGATTGTGGGAGAGTCCTATTCTGCCATCTTGCTCTGCCCCTTTCTTAAGTCTATATTCTAATATATGATTGTTCAAAGCAAAATAATTACAATCACTATTTAATATTAGTCAACGTGCATTGTAAATTTTAGGATATGCTAAAGATATTTTTATTTATAATATTTACCATCTCATTTTCCATTAGGTAACTCATAAAAATGAGCACAATGAGGTGACAGGAAAAATATTTTCATGATAAATAAGAATCACTGTGGTTGCCTTCAGAGTTAATGTGCAGTTTGGATCGGTCTTTTTCAAATTCAAGTGCATGATGAATTACATTAATTGCATTTTCATGAAGATACCTATGTTCAGAAAGATGGCCTCACAGGAGCTATAAAGCTCTGTACTTGAATGGCTTTGAAAAAAGTAAAATACAATTATTTGGAAACTGATGTGCTAAGAAGCTTAGAATATATTTGGTTTTAAAGGCCTTAACCCACTCTAATTCATCATCAAGGAAAATCAATCACAGGATGAGAACAGGAATTAGATATCCTTAAATGTCATAACATTTATATATTGGATTTTATTTTTACTTCATTAAGAAACCAAATAAGACTGTAATTAAAGAAAACGATAGCATATGGCAGAGAGACTGTTTATGGTTTTCCCAACTTTATACACCATTAGAAATTCTATGCTGTGAAGGACAAGCCAAGCGAAATGTAAGCATAATTGATTAGAAACTTACTCCACTTTTAAATCATAGGGAAATCTACTTTTATTTAATTTGAAATCTGTTACACAACTCTGTTTGAAATTGAATGCTCTAAAATTTCCCATGAAAATTGAAAGTGGATGAAAATGAATGGGGGAGCAAGGGCTTGAAAAGTCCCCTAACAATATTATTTAATTTTAGAGACTTCCTTATAGTAGATGTATCTTGAAATTATGCTTTTGTAACTTCAGTAATGGTAAGTTAATCCCTCTGTTCAAGGGAATGATTCAATAAAAAGTGTTTGAATGCCTACTGTGTGCCAGGTGCTATGTAATATTCTGAGAAAATAAGAAGCAAGGGTGTTGATTTGTGTCCTCACAGAGTAGGCTGGAAAATAAACAAGTTAATATTTACATTGTATGACAAATTCTATCTGGTCTGAGAAAAGTGATTGAGGGACAGACCAACACATGATCTTAAGAGTCACTCTGGATCATTCACAAATTATCAGGACTCAACTTTCCTTTTCCTTCTCACATCCCAGTTTTCTGGTTTCCGTATATAGCTACAGTTTTCCTTATAAGTATTCATGTGTTTTATAAGTATGGACATACATATTTCCCCATGTAGTGCATGTTAATTTTTATATAGGTCAGTATTCTGTGATGTTTCATTCTAATAGAGGACTGAGTCATCTTTAAATTTTTAACATTCCCTGTTTTCACTCAGGATTGAACCAGAACCACATATTTCTATTTTTGTATGTTTGGTGTGGTGTATTGTGATGGTAACTGTGGGATGGTGTGCTATGTGGTATGATGTGATGTGATACATGATATGTTAGAAGTGGCATTGTATAGCATGTTCTGCTGTGTGGGTGGTGTAATACGTTCTGTTGGGGATAGTAGGTATAGGGTATGGGGTGTGTGGTGGGGTGTGGTATAGTGTGTATTATGCACTGTGGTGCAGTATGGTGTGTTGGGCATGGTAGGCGGGGCTGTTGTGGGTGCTGTTAGGATGTGGTATTTGGCATGGCAGGTAAAACAGTTGGAGTGGTAAATGTAGTGTATACATGGTGTGTTTGGAGATGCACGATGCAGTGTATTTGAGATGGTAGGTCTAGAAGTGTGGAGTTTGATATAATATGATGCTATATTTTATGATACAATATTCAAGTTCCATGTTTCTGAAGTCCAGCAAACAGAAGAAAGCGTAAATTCCTGCAAATTAGCAAGAAACACAGGTTGCACTTGAATAGTATTTTCTATGTAAACTTGCTAAGTTTCAATATACCTTTCTAATGCTCAATACAATCTGCATATTGAAGGCTTGTTAGACTCATGGCAGGGGACTGGGTATTCCCAAAATGAGTAAGACAAATCAAGTAAGTATCCTCTAGGACCTCTGATTTAGCAAGATTATAAATGTGCCGCTAATGTGCAACTTTTATTATCTTGACAACAAACATGAGGTTTCCATTTTGGGAAGGGAACATTTTAGGGAAAATACCATGATTGGCAGCTTGAGTTGGGAGGTGCAGTCACCAGGACATAAATGTCCACAACACCCGAATCACATGGGGAGCCACTCAGTGTGAGGAAATCAGATGACTTTTTGTTGTTTTCTTTCTGATTCTAAATAGGAGAAAAACTGTAAGTGACAGAGACATGGGGAAAAAAAAAAAAGACCCAGTGAGATCATATTGTGTGAGGGCTGGTGGTAGTGGTAGTGCAAAGCTAACTAAAATCTTAAGAGGTTCTTCATGTTTAGAAACAAATGGTGTACATTTTTGTCATGTGAAAACACCTTCCATCTGTATATTTAAAACTTTACTTCTATCTTTAAAGTAGCCCTCAGATTTGGTAACCACAGAATGATGTGTGGAAAGGCACTGGCAGAAGGTGATGTGATAGACAGTAGAATCCAGAAAAGCTCAAAGGAGCCTTCAGCCAGAGGGGACCCAAGAAGGAAGCCCTTAGTGACGGTGCGGACATTGGAGAAGGTTCTCTACTACCCCAGGATACAGTTTTAGGGACACACACTAATCTTAAGGGAGACAATCACCTGAGCTCTGAGTTACAATTATGAGGTCTATTCTTCTAAGTATAAGGGAGGAAGAAACAAATTGATGTGGGAGAGTGGAATTTGTCATTTTAGTTGAGGCACGAAGGATGAGGGACACCATGAGGGAGCTGTGATTGACAAGAAAAACTGGGTGTCTCATTGACATAAAGAAAAGATGAAATTGAAAAAAACTTGTGTAATTTTCTTACATAGTAAGCTGGATATGGGACAAGAGAGAGCTAAAACTTCTCTTCTTATATAAAGCCATTGCTCCAGCATGACTCTTTTGCTCACCGTGGCATGAATATGTCTCTCTTTCTCCAGTTCCCTCTTCTTCCCTCTTGTTATACCTTTCATGTTCTTCCCCTGGCTGACCAGCATTTCCTCTGCCCCTAAAATTCCACACGACAGATTGTCAGCAGTTACTGGAAAAGAACATGGATTTTAGAGTTAAGGACAAACACATGATTCTCACTGTGGTTGGTGGACCCTAGGGCAGTCCCCATGATTCCTGCGCCCTTGTGTTCACACCCTGTATAACCATTCCCTTAAGCGTGGGTGGAACCTGTGACTTACTTCTGACCAATAGAATATGGAAAAGATGAAAGGATATTTTTGCAGATGTCATTAAGGCCTCACATCAGTTTCTTTTGAGTCAATAAAAAGGGAAGTGTTCTTGGGTGGGCCTGACTTAATCAGAATAAGGCCCTCAAAGGGGAAACTGAGTTCTCTGTAGGAATAGAAACATCAGCACTGGTTTTGAAGAATTAAACTGCCATTTTATGATAGAGTCTATGGAGAAGGTTATGTAACAAGAAACCATGGTGGCTTCCAGAAGCTGAGAAGGACCCTTAGTTGACAGAGAGAAAACAGATTGCATTGAATCTGTAGATTGCTTTGAGTAGGATATGGAGAAAAGGGAACCCCTGTGCACCATTGGTGAGAACATAAATTAGTACAGCCATTATATTAAACAGTATGGAGATTCCTTTAAAAGTTAAAAATATAATTACCATATGATCCAACAAACCTACTTCTGGGTATTCACCCAGAAGAAACAAAATCAGCATTTCGAAGAGATAGTTGCACTCCCATGTTCATTGCAGCATTATTCACAATAGCCAAGACACTGAAACAATGTAAGTGTCCAGCGGATGACGGGATAAAGAAAATATCACACACATACACTGGAATATTATTCAGCCACAAAAAGAAGGAAATTCTGTCATTTGTGACAACATGGATTAATCTAAAGGGCATTTTGCTCAGTAAAATAAGTCAAAGAGAAAGATAAATACCGTAAGATCTCTCACATCTGTGGGGTTCAAAAAAGTCAAACTCATAGAAACAGAATAGAACGGTGGTTGTCAGGGACTGAGGGGTTGGGGGAAGTGGGAAAGTGCTGGTCAAATAGTACAGATTTTCAGTTATAAGATAAGTTCTGGGATCTAATGTACAGTTTAGTGATTATGGTTAATAATACTATATTGTATAATTTAAATGTGCTAAGAGAATGGATCTCAAATTTTCTCATCCCACACACGTAACTATGTAAAGTGATGGATGTGTTAACTAACTTGATGGTGGTACTCATTTCACAATCTATACATATATATCAAGGCATCATGTACTCCTTAAATATATACAATTTTATCTGTCAATTATACTTCAATAAAATTGGAAAAAATAAAAAAATTAACAACAACAACAAAAAAGAAAGAAAACATCCCAGCACTTTGGGAGGCCGAGGTGGGCAGATCACGAGGTCAGGAGAGCGAGACCACAGTGAAACCCCGTCTCTACTAAAAATACAAAAAATTAGCCGGGCGTGGTGGCGGGCACCTGTAGTCTCAGCGTCTCAGCTACTTGGGAGGCTGAAGCAGGAGAATGGCACGAACCTGGGAGGCGGAGCTTGCAGTGAGCCGAGATCACACCACTGCACTCCAGCCTGGGGGACAGGGCGAGACTCCGTCTCAAAAAAAAAAGAAGGAAAACAGAAACCCCAGTTCTATCACTGCAAGGAGATGAATTACATCAACATCCTGAGAGGGCTTGGAAACAGATCTATCCACATTTGAGCCTCTGATGAGACCATAGCCCTGGATGATACTTGGATTTCAGCTGGTGCGATCCTGAAGTAAAGAACCCAGGTAAACTGTGGCTGGACTTTTAACCTACAAAAACTGTCAGCCATAAAGGAATTTAGTTTTAAGCTGCTAAGTGTGTGGTAGTGTGTTATGCAACACAGAAAACTAACATACTAATTTTAAGGAAAAAGCAAAAGTGGACTGAATTATGAGACACAAAGATCTCAGTGGTCTGAAATAATAGATTGATGCTTGAGATGATAGAAATGCCTTCTTGTAGTCAGAAACTCAGGAGTGGGATCTTGTATCCAACACATACTGCTGGGTGACCTTAAGGAGGTATTTATTTAAATTTTTTGGCTTTCTATTTTATTAGCTGTGAAGTAGGGACATTAATGATAACTGTCAGTCTGCTTGAGCTGTCATTAACAAAATACCACAGGCTACGTGACTCAAACAACAGAAATTTATTTTCTCACAGTTCTGGAGGCTAAAAGTCCAAGATCAGGAGTCTGACTGATTTGATCTCCTGTGAGGGCTTCTTGCAGGCTTGCAGATGTTCATCATTTCACTATGTTCTCACATGGCCTTTCTTCTGTGCATGCATGTGGAGGGAGAGAGAGAGCTCTCTGGTGTCTCTTCACATAAGGACACTCATTCCATCAGATCAGAGCCTCACCCATATGATCTCATTTAACCTTAATGGCTTCCTTACTCCAAGTACATCCACACTCAAGGTTGGGGCTTCAGCCCTGTGGTTTTGGGAGCACACATACATTTTGTTTCTAACAGTACCCTTCCTCATAGAGTTTTATGTACCCCATAAATGATCTGTAATACATATGTCTATAGCATGTAAAAAATACCTTACAAAATAAGGAAAATGATGAACAAATCAATAGAAGACTTGTCAGAGAGATCCCTAAAATTAGCTGAAAAGATCATCAATGTCCTTAATAATGAATGTTGATGAAAACAATGACCTTTTTGCCTATCAAATTTGTAAAGATTAAAGTAATTCAAAGTTCTCAGTGATGACAAAATGTGGGAAACAAATATTCTCAAACGTTGCTGATTTGACAATTTCTCAAAATTTAAAATGCACATACAATGTAAGCATATAAGAAGATACCTATTAGAATACAGTTAGTGTTAGCAATATGTTAGACTCATCTAAATGTTCCATTAAGAGGACAGTAGTTAAATAAATTACTATTGATATCACTGGCAATTTGGAAAAAAGCAGATAGATCTATTTGTATTGATTTTTAAATAAGGCCATTATATAGTATTAAGTGAAAAGAGTTGGAAGTCATTTCTTGTAGTGCATTACTATGATATCTTATTTACAAATGTACTTGTATTGTGTATAAATGTGTCACTGACAACAGTAATGATATCTGGATACTGAGATTTTGGGATGATTATTTTTTGAATTTTTTTTTCCCGTTTTTTAAATTATATTTTAAGTCCTAGGGTACATGTGTAGAATGTAGAATGTGCAGGTTTGTTACATAGGTATACACGTGCCATGGTGGTTTGCTGCACCCATCAACCCCGTCATCTACATTGGGTATTTCTCCTAATGCTCTCCCTCCCCTAGCCCCCCACCCCTTGACAGGCCCTGGTGAGTGATGTTCCCCTCCCTGTGTCAATGTGTTCTCACTGTTCAACTCCCATTTATGAGTGAGAACATGCAATGTTTGGTTTTCTGTTCCTGCATTAGTTTGCTGAGAATGATGGTTTCCAGCTTCATCCATGTCTCTGCAAAGGACATGAACTCATCTTTTTTATGGCTGCATAGTATTCCATAGTGTATATATGTGCCGCATTTTCTTTATCCAGTCTATCATTGATGGTCAAATGAAGTTTTTTTAAAAAAAGTAGACTGACTCATTTTTCATAAGAACTTCTAAATAATTAACAAGCAAATATCCCTTTTTAAGATACAATCCTAGAGATTTTTATTTTGTTTTTAGCCAAATAAAAATTATTTACCCTTATGACTGTGCTGAAACTTGCCAATATTACTGTATTAGATTATTCTACTTCTCTATTCTTCTCTTGGAAGCAATCCCTCCCTCCCTCCCCCTCCCCCCATCCTCCCTCTCTCCCCCTCCCCCCCATCTGCCCATCCTTCCTTCCTTTCTTCCTTCCTCTTTCCTTCCTTCCAAGATGGGTATTAATATTATACTAAGTTGTCTAAGCTACGTTCAAACTCCTAGGCTCAAGTGATCCTCCTGTCTTGGCCTCCTAAGTAGCTGTGACTACAGACACGAACCACTGCACCCAGCCCATTTCTTTACTTTTAGCAATTTCTGTGATTCATTTGAATTGGTTTGATAAGTTATGTTTTATGGTTCTGCCTCTCTACAAAAGAGAAATACAAACTTTACGAACGGTTGCTTTGCTGAAATTAAAGGAACCAGTCACTTTTTGAAAGTGGCCAAAAAAAAAAAAAAAAGGAAAATATTCTTTTGGTAATTTTGTACTTGATTCTGTTACAGAGCTACCATTGCGTCATGCACAGATGAGATCTGTCTGTTCAATTATGCATATATCACCTAAATACCATCCCCACTCTCATCTCGCCCATTTTTCTTTTATCAGTGCATCTCTCTAATACTTCATTAAGAAACAAATTATATCATGATTATATTTAATGAATATGTCCAAGTCACTGTGTATGCAGTCACTGCGAATTTTAGACCCAATCCGTCTTTTCTTTTTTATTCCTTTGTCTCTAAAGTCTGTATGTTTTTACAGGATATAATCCTGACCTAAATTTTATTGCTACAAAATAATGTATTTAACTCAAAAGGGAAATCCTATAAAGGCCATATGTTACTAGCCCTAAGCCAACGTGATTTATGGTAAGACAGTGCTGTTTAAATGGTTAGGAAAATAGTTTGGGAAAACAACTCAATCCAGTCCTTATAAACCTCGGTACCAAGCAGGAAACAAACTCTTCTCTGAGTCATGCTGGTTACAGCACTCTATCACACCTTCCTTCTTCTTGCTAATGAAGTGTTCTTGGTTCTGTCTGGCTCTTGGTGCCTGTTCAGGTTCTGCAGTAGACTGGGTGCAAACGACCTGCAACTTCAGTCTGAGATGCACAAGCTCTGTCCAAATGTCTTGGTAAATGGAAATACATGCAATATGCGAGACAATTGCCTACATAACTAACGAACCAACACATTTTTTCCTTAAAAATATGAACGCTGAGGCTGAGCGCAGTGGTTCCCGCCTGTAATCCTAGCACTTTGGGAGGTCCAGGTGGGCGGATCACGAGGTCAGGAGATCGAGACCGTCCTGGCCAGCATGGTGAAATTCTCTCTCTACTAAAAATAGAAAAATAGCCGGGCGTGGTGGCAGGCGCCTGTAGTCCCAGCTACTCGGAGGCTGAGGCAGGAGAGTCGCTTGAACCCGGGAGGCGGAGGTTGTGGTGAGCTGAGATCGCGCCACTGCACTCCAGCCTGGCTACACAGCAAGACTCTGTTTCAATAAATAAAGAAATAAAGAAATAAAGAAAATAAACACTCTGATGCCTGCATTAACCAAATTGACCTTTTCTTTTTTTTTTTTTTCTGTCTGAGAGAGCAACTTACGTAAGACATAGCTAAGGAAAAAAGACATTTGGAGGTGGAATTTAATCTTTTTTTTTTTTTGTCTCCTAACGATGCCTTTAATTGGTGGACTTAATTTTTTTTTATTATTATTATACTTTAAGTTCTAGGGTACATGTGCACAATGTGCAGGTTTGTTACATATGTATACATGTGCCATGTTGGTGTGCTGCACCCATTATGGCTACAATCAATATTGATCTCCCTCTGCTTTCTTTCACATTATTAGTTACATTTTCAATTGGTAAATCACTGGAGGCTCCTTAAAAATAAGCCCCGGTGGAATTTTTGGTAAGTTACTAATGTTCTGTCCTAGTCATGAGCCTTAAAAATGAGGAAGATCGTCTGTTTATCGCTTGTGTTTTTTGTCTTGAATGTAATCGACATTGCTATTTACCTTTACAAAGTAGCCTGATACACAAACCCATTCACTAAAATTGTTGAGATAAATGAAGTTACTTTGCCCTAAGTTTCCACACAATTAAAAAAATCATTGCTTTTTTCCCCCTCAGCAGTAAGACCTAAACTTTGAAAATCAGTCTCCTTCTTCTAATAGCACCTAAGTCGACATAACAGTACATATTGTTGAAATTTAGAGTCTAGATGAATAGAAATTGAAGTTGCCATTAATTTGGATCTATTAGTCTACCTCCAATAATCTCTTATAATAATAACTCTGCTCTGAGTGTGCCGATATTTATCAAACCCTCTCAGGCATGGGTTATGTCACCTTGCTCACTGTTTTTCTGTAAACTGAATGACATGATGTGGCAGTAAACCACTTCATAAGAATATCAATGTGTAAAGCTGATGAACTAGTCATAATAATAAAAACAAATATATTAATAAGACTATGATGGACAATTTTTGAGGTCCAAGAAATGTATTTTGTGTTCGCTAAACATAATCCCATTGATGATGCATTTTAATATACTATCTTCAGGATACTAAAATTCAATATTAATTTATCCATCTACTTTTAAGTTTTTTCCCAGATTTACTGAGGCATGCTTGACAATTACAAAGTGAAGATACTTAAAATATACAACATGATGTTTTGATATATGGATACATTGTGAAATAATTACCACAATCAAGCTAATTAACATATTCACCACCTTACATAGTTACCATTTGTGTGTGTGTGTGTGTGTGTGTGTGGTGAGAACATTTAAGATCTACTCTTACTCTCTTAATTCTAGTATACAATACAGTTTGTTACATGTAGTCACTATGCTGTATATTAAATCTCCAGAACTTATTTCTTCTGTATAACTGAAATTTTAGATCTCTGTTTCTACCACCCTCCATACTGTGGCAGCTACCATAGTACTCTCTGCTTCTATGAGTTCACTTTAAAAAAAATTCTAAAATTTAAAATTTTTTAATGTTTCATAAGATTATTTAATGTCATGGAAAGATGTTCACAACATATTATTTTGTGAGTAATTAAGATTAACAAAACATACATGTGATAAAATAACTTTCTTTGTTTTGGTAAAATCCACCATTTCAACCATTTTAAAGTGTACAATTCAATAGCATTTAGTACATTCACAATATTGTGCAACCTACACCACTATCTGGTTCCTATTTTTATCATCTCAAAAGGAAACCCTGCACCATTTAAGCAATTATTACTTCTCATTCCCACCTCCCCACAGTCCTGGCAACTGCCAATGCTTTCTGTCTCTATAGATTTGCCTATTCTGGGTATTTCATATAAATGAATCGTACACTTTGAACATTTTGTGTTTGACTTCTTTCACACAGTATAATGTATTTGAGTTTCATCCATGTCATGGAATATATTAGTACTTTAGTTTTTTAGATTTCACATATAAGTGAGATCATGCAATATTTGTCTTTCTGTGCCTGGCTTACTTCACCCAACATAATGTCCTCCAGATTGTTTCATGATGTTGAAAATAACAGAATTTTCTTCTTTATTAAGGCTGAATAATATACCATTATATGTCTACATCGCAATTTCTTTATCCATTCATCCATACATGTACATTTAGAGTATTCTCATGTCTTGGCTATTGTGAATAAGGTTGCAGTGAACATAGGAATAGAGATAACTCTTTGACATACCAAATTTATTTCCTTTGCATATATACCCAGGAGTGGGATTGCTGGGTCATATGACAGTTCTATTTTTAAAATTTTTAGACACATCCATGCTGTCTTCTATAATGTCTGTACCAACCGACATTCCCATTAGCTGTGTAGAAGGGCTTCTTTCCCTCCACACTGGTTATCTTTTCAGTCATAGCCATTCTAACAGGTGTGAGATAATATCTTATTGTGGTTTTAATTTTCATTTTTCTAACGATTAGCGATGTTGAGTAGTTTTTCAGAAACTTGTTGGTCACTTGTATGTGTTCTTTTGAGAAATACCTATTCCCAAATCCCTTGCCCATTTTTTAATCCAGCTATTTGTTTCCTTGCAATCGAGTTGTTTGAGTTTCTTACATGTTTTGGGTATTAACTCGTCATCAGATACATGACTTGTTAATATTCTCATACATTCCGTAGGTTGTCTCTTACTCTGTTGATTGTTTCCTTTGCTCTGCAGAAGCTTTTCAATTTGATACAGTTTTATCTACTTTTGCTTTTTATGCCTGTGCTTTGGGGTCATATACAAAAAGTCTCTGCCAAGACCACGGAGCTTTTCTCCTCTGTTTTCTCCACTAGTTTTACATTGTCAAGTCTCACATCTAAATCTTTAATATATTTTGAGTTGATTTTATATATTGTATGGGATAATGGTATAATTCCATTCTTTTGCATGTAGATATTCAGTTTTCCCACCATTCACTGAAGAGACTATACTTTTCTCATTGTGTAGTTTTGGCACCTTTGTCCAAGATAAATTGACCGTAAATGTGTCATTTAAATTTATTTCTGGACTCTCTATTCTGTTCAATCGGTCTATATGTCCGTATTTATGCCAGTACCATATTATTTTGATTACTACAGTTTTGTACTATATTTTGAAGTCAGGCAACATGATGTACCAGAACTTTGTTCTTCTTGATAAAGAGTTCTTTGGCTATTCAGGGTTTTTCATGATTACACATGAATTTTAGATTTTTTCTATTTCTGTGAATAATGCCATTGGAATTTTGATAGAGATTGCATCAAATCTGTAGACTGCTTTGGCTATTATGAAAATTTTAACAATATCAATTATTTTGGTTCATAAACATGGGATAGGTTTTTGTTTATCTGTGTTTTCTTCAATTTTATTAATCAATATTTTGTAATTTTTAGTGTACAGGTATTTTGCCTCTTTGGTTAAATTTATTCATAAACATTTTATTTTTATTTCCTTTCTTCTCTCAGGTTTATTAAGGTGTAATTGAAAAAAATTGTATATGTTTACAGTGTATGTGATATTTTGTACACTGTAATATGTACAATATTTACAATGTGTATATATACACATTGTAAAATGATTAAATCAAGCTAATTAACATATCTATCACCGCATTTTTTTTTAGTGTTGAGAACATTGAAGACTTAATCTCCTAGCATTTAAAAATCATGTATTACCTTATTATTAACTATAGTCACCATACTGGTACAATAGATCTATAGAATTTTTCCATCCTGTCTAACTGAAACTGTACTCTTTAACATCTCCCCATTTTCTTTTCCTTCTCTCTCCCCAGCCCCTGGCAACTAACATTCCACTTTCTGTTTCTATTGGTTCAACATTTTCAGATTCCACAAGTGTGAGATAATGGTCCAATTTCACTCTTTTGCATGTAGATATTCAGGCGAACCCTAACCCTAACCTTAATTCTAACTCTAACCCTAACCCATGGCTTATTTCACTTAGCATGTGTCATCCAGGTTCATACGCATTATCATAAATGACAGGATCATTTTTTAAAAGGCTGAATAGTATTCCAGTGTGTGTGTGTGTGTGTGTCTATGTATGTGTGTATAATACTTTATTTGTTCGTTCATCTGTTGATGAGCACTTAGGCTTACTTCACATCTTGGCTATTATGAATTATGCTGCAATAAACATGGGAGTGCAGATATCTCCTTGACATACTGATTTCAGTTCCTTTGAATATATAGCCAGAAGTGGGATTGCTGAATCATATGGTATTTCTATTTTTAATTTTTTGTGGGAACACCTATATTGTTTTGCATGATAGATGTACTAATTTATATTTCTATCAATGATTTACTGGGGTTCCCTTTTTCCACATTTTTGCCAACAATTGCAGTCTTTTGTCTTTTTGATAATAGACATTACTTCTACCTATTTGTTGAATTAAATATTTATCGGTCATTTATTATATGTCAGGCATCATGCTCAGTCAAATAGAGACAAACATATGTAGGAGAACCATAAACTGTCCACAGGAGCTCAAAGCACTGGGGGAAACCAACATGGAATCCGTAGGCTTTAATGAAGCCGGGCAAGGAGAGCCAAAGAAATGTGCATGGGGTATTAGTGGAGCCCTGAGAGAGAAAGCATGACTCAAACTGGAGTTGACCTGAGATGCTTACCCAGAGAATCGACAAAAAATCTGCATCTTATAGGCTTAGTAAGGGAGAGTCAGCAGAATGGATAGGGAGACTTCTTAGCCAAGGAAGCCAAAGGGAAGCAATAGCCTTGGGCTAGGGATGAGCAGAAAGGGAAGTAGGTAACCAGTCGGGTCTCCTATAACAGGTGGTAGGAGGCAGGTCAGAGGATGGCAGTGAAGTAGAGGAGCATGGGATCTTGAGCATTAAGTCAATGCTAGTGTGTTATCAGTGTGTATAAGAAGGAAATTTTCTGGCCGGGCGTGGTGGCTCAAGCCTGTAATCCCAGCACTTTGGGAGGCCGAGACGGGTGGATCACCAGGTCAGGAGATCGAGACCATCCTGGCTAACACGGTGAAACCCCATCTCTACTAAAAAATACAAAAAACTAGCTGGGCGAGGTGGCGGCGCCTGTAGTCCCAGCTACTCAGGAGGCTGAGGCAGGAGAATGGCGTGAACCCGGGAGGCGGAGCTTGCAGTGAGCCGAGATCCGGCCACTGCACTCCAGCCTGGGCGACAGAGCGAGACTCCGTCTCAAAAAAAAAGAAGGAAATTTTCCCTAATAGGATGCATTAATCTTTTTAAAAATAGGTTTTTGAGTTATAATTACTCCTGATAATTCCCTTTAGCTAAAAATACCATATTTTTGACACGAATACTCTAGTTACTTCCTTTTGTAAATATGCCGTTTTTCAGGAGAATATTCAGCTTGTGCAAGGTATAAGCTCAGTTAATTCAAATTTTAAATTCTGTATAAGTGCTGGTCCACTACACTCCCTCTGAGTCACTTGGTGTCACAATAAGACTTATGGGTAGCTTTCACAAACGACCTGCAAAGAATTTTATTTTTCTCTCTTTCTCTCTCCCCCTCCTTCTCCTTCTCTGACACACACACGCACACACACACTCTTAGGTCCCATATGATTTCTGCTTCCATGCTACACTCATTTCTGCCGTTAATGGTACTATGAAATTTGCTGTCCGTGTGCTGTAGCAGTTGACCTCTCATCCTTAGCAGTGCAGACTCCTGTTCTTAGAGGGGCCAGGCACACCACTTGCAGCATTCTACCTTGCGCTGGCTCTTGTTTCCCTTCAGCACTTCGCACCCTCAGTCATATTTTGTGACATCAGAGAGGTTCTCCATCTTTTTTCCCTTGGCTCATCTAATGAAGATTCCACCCACATCCATTCACCTTTCTCCTCATACACCCCTTTCAAGCTCTACTTCTTTGACAGTTTCTATGCTCCATCATTCATGTACAACAAGGCCTAGGGGAGAAGTTATTGTCATCTCCTATTTCCAGAATTACCTTCAAAGTGCTGGGATTACAGAGGTTGATAAACTTTTAATGTTCAAGCTGTTATTTCTCCGTTAAACTAGGTTGGTGTATCTGGAATTCGGAAGTGGGATTTTCAAACTCAGCAGCTAAAGGCCTCTTGCATAATAATCCATCTCATTTCTGCTTAGGTTGAGAAAGGGGCCAAAAGCTCATCAGTGAATATCCAAGTATCCAAAAGGATAAGTTTCGATGATACTTCCCACCACCATCACATCATTAATAGCAAATATACAAAAAAGTGTTAATAATATATAATTCAAAGTGACTTGACCTTTCTCTATTCTAAAGGAGGATTTAAGGATACAGTATCTTATTTAGCACAAATAAAACTCCAATAAACTTTCATAGAGTATGATATTGGTGGGCAAGAAAATGTTTGAGAAGGAGATATTGACCGTCAACCCTCAAAGTTCTTGAGAACATAAAGCTAATAAGGAAGTTCTTATGATAGACCAAATGAGGGATAACGAACCAGAACAATGGTAGAGATATTGAGAATGGATCAGAATAAAAACCATCTTGTTATTAGAATTAAAGAATTTGTAGATGTTTCGTAGTGGTGAGAGAACACTGATTTCAACAATGATGTATGGGTTTCTAACTGGATGTAGCAGTGATCCTATGAACTAAGATAGGAGTAAACACACTGAATAGGAGTTTGGAGGGTTAGATGTTGAGTTTAGTTGACTCAAGTCTAACCAACTGTAGAGGTTTTAGACATAGTTTAAAATACCTTTTTAGAGTTCAGAAAAAATTTCAGATCGATATATACATTTTCTGATTATAGAACACTGTTGAAAAGATTTAAAAAGTGAAAATTGGATAGAAGTGAGATGAAGATAGGAGAAAAGAGCATCTTTAGGAAAAGAAGCATTAGGGGAAGCTGCAAGAAGGAAGTCTGAAAATGAGGTGTAAGAGGAATCGAAAGACAGAAAGCAGGTGATGTTCAAGGAATGAATAGTGTGATGTTTTGCTGCTGAATGGACAAACAGAATAAGGAGGAGGAAGAGGAAAAAGTAATTTCTTAAATTTTTTATTTTAGGTTCGGGGTACAAGTGCAGGTTTGTTATATAAGTAAACTCATGTCACAGGGGTTTGTTGTACAGATTATTTTATCATCCAGGTATTAAGTCTAGTACCCATTGGTTATTTTATCTGATCCTCTCTTTCCTGCCACTCTCCACCCTCTGGTAGGCCCCAGGGTCTGTTGTTCCCCTCTATGTGTCCATGTGTTTTCATCATTTAGCTCGCACTTATAAGTGAGGACATGCAGCATTTGGTTTTCTGTTCCTGCATTAGTTTGCTAAGGATAATAACCTCCAGCTCCTTCCATGGTTCTGTAAAGGACATTATATCATTATTTTCAACAGCTGCATAGGATTCCGTGGTGTATAAGTACCACACTTTCTTTATCTGGCATACCCTTGATGGTCATTTAGGTTGATTCCATGTCCTTGCTATTATTAATAGTGCTGCAATGAACAGATGCATGCCTCTGTCTTTTTTTTTTTTTTTTTGAGATGGAGTCTCGCTCTGTCGCCCAGGCTGGAGTGCAGTGGCTGATTCTCAGCTCACTGCAAGCTCCGCCTCCCAGGTTTACACCATTCTCCTGCCTCAGCCTCCCGAGTAGCTGGGACTACAGGCGCCCGCCACCTCGCCCAGCTAGTTTTTTGTATTTTTTTAGTAGAGACAGGGTTTCACCATGTTCGCCAGGATGGTCTCGATCTCCTGACCTCGTGATCCGCCCGTCTCGGCCTCCCAAAGTGCTGAGATTGCCTCTGTCTTTTGATTAAACGATTTATATTCCTTTGGTTATATTCCCAGTAATAGAATTTCTGGGTTAAATGGTACTTCTGTTTTTTGCTCTTTAAGGAATCACCACACTGCTTTCCACACTCATTGAACTAATTTACACTACCACCAACAGTGTAAAAGCATTCCTTGGAATAAGTGATTTATATTGGGAGGTGTTATTTTACCCAAGAGAAGTTATAGTAGAATGATGAGAATCATACATAAATAAAAATTTGGCTTGTGGTAATGTAGAGGAATGAATGATGGTGTAGTAGTTAGAAGCAGTATATAATATTTAAGGCATCTGATGGTGGATTGAAATACCGAGATAGCTTGAGGAAAGAATGTGATGTGTGCATAATTTAAAGGGCTGTTTCAGTTTTGTTTTGTTTGGATCAGAAATCAAATCATCGTTCAAAAATATTATTATCTTGTACTTATATAATATAAACATACTCATATCCCATGTTCTTCAGATATTTAAAGTTCTTCACATACCTTTGGTAAATGTCAGGAGCACAGCTTGTGTATTGAAGGGGAATGATTTCATGACTGCTGGGTGCTCAGTGAAGCGGCTTCCTCCAAGAGGCAAAGCGTCTCCCTCTGGCAGAGCTTACAGACCTAGTTAAAAATAGGCCTCTTCTATTCCTGGGAAAATGCTCGTAAGAGAATTTTGAAAATGTTCTACTGAAGACATATTTAGTTAAGAATATGTCAAACTCTCAAAAATTCAATGTAAATATCCATTTTTTCCACTCATGTGAGGGACAAGAAAAGGGTAAAATGGAAATAGAACTTATTACTCTGGCTCATTTATTTTTTCTTTTACTATATTAACTTTCATTCCCAGTTCTTTCTGGTAAAAGCATGATTTTTAAAATTACCTTTCCAATACAAAAATCACTTCGTAAATAAGATCAGAACATTCAGGCCACAGAGGAAAGCATGAAGAAAATAAAGTGATTGTATCTACTTCTTCTTCTTGGCATTGAAGATCCCACTGATTTAATAACCCTCAAACTACATTTAGGTTTATTGCATATCAAAGCCAAATAATATTGTTTGCCAATTATTACATTAAAAAGGAATCTTGTATTCACTAAGAAATGAAGTAATTTCTTTCTTTGAATGAGTAGAATTAAGTTGTAGGTGATTTTGGTGTTATTGAGGAGGCCTTAATCACACTGTCTATTTAAGCTGTTTATACAGATCATTTCATGAGAATGCCTAAGGGATGTCTTTCCAACCTTCATTACTATGTATTTGGGAGAATATTAGATCTTAATAGCAAGGCATGTGGATCCATTTTTACTGGCAATTTTTAAAATCTGGGATTTAATTTCAGGATTTAATCTAATTTTTTCTTGAATTGTTCGTTTTTTTGTACAGTGATGAAGTGTGGGCTGTCTCTTAAGGAAACTTCCTAATTCTTCAGTACTGTGTGGCTACATCAACCTACATTCAGATAAAAATTAAAAAGGAGTTACAGTTAACAGAGGATTTCTCTCACTACACCATTTTTATTGAAGATAAAATTTAAGCCCGAATATAGAAGAAAACATAGTCCAGATGCAAAGATATTTAGAAAAGATAATAAGTAAAGATAATAATAATCACTGGGACTTCCAGAGCTCATACCATCTGTTAGGCATTGCTCAAATGATGTGCATTTATTTTGTTATTTTTTTCTCCCAGGAATTATATAAGATAGACGCTAGTATTATCCCCAAAGGCACAGAGAAGTTATGTAACTTAAAGAAAATCACGCAGCTGGTGAGAACTGAGTTCAGAATCAACACTCAAGCAGTCTCAGTTCAGAGCTATAGCTGATTCTCAAAAATACCCCTCGAATAATGTATTTCACTGGTCAACAACTGTTAGCACCAAGAATTGATTTTTAAATGTAATGAAAAAATTTGGAAATCCACACAGAAGAAATAGCTAATAACTTACTAGTTGTAATATTTTACATAAATCCATCTCACAAATTTATTTTAGTAGACTCAGTTCCTAATGTAAACTTTAAGATATGTTTTCTTTGTGTTTTCTTGACTATTCTAAGTATTCTTTCTTTATCCTAATTCAAATCATTAATAAAAATGCTGAATAGGACCAGGCTAGACAGAGTCCCCTATCATAAATTGTAAATGTCACTCATGGTGGAAATCAATCCAGCAATTTGGATGAATGAACTAAAATTCAAAGTCATTAAAGAGTATGAAGTCCACATTTCACCATTTTGCCAGTTCAAAATGAAAGTTTTTGTCAAATGTCTTGGTGAAATTCAAATACCCGTATGTTTCAGGAATGAACTTTTCAAAGGACCTATGCAGCACTTCTGCTAACCGCTAAAATTTCTGATATCCCCTTTCTGCAACTAGAGGATGTTTAAAAGTGTAAAAAATTAATGCACCACAGAAGCAAAGATTTTTTTGGAAGGTTATTCTTTAACTTTGAGGGCAGGAAACAGGAGTGACCCTACTCCTGACTTTCTGCAAGAACTACAATAAACCAAGGGAAATGGTTTCTTTTCACTATGCAGAAAGGCTATCAGTCAGGGGCAAAGTTCAGATGACCAGACTTTTAAGAAGTACACAAACTGTAATTTGGATGCTATCAGAAAACAAAATAGTAAATTTCATGTTGGAGAGAGCTCAGCACAGAAAACCAGTAAAGGCATCCAGTGTCCCCTATATACATTATTCATAGTAGATTTCAGGAGCTGAGCAAAGAAGCAAGAGAAATAAAGTCCGTGGAAGAGTATGCAGGGAAATGTGGGCAAGGGGAGCTGCAGAAAAGAGAGCGTTCAAAGTGAATATGAGCTAAAGTACCAGGGTGAGCTCTTGTATAATGGCGTATGGAGTCAGTCAAGATGGCAACAGGGTATAAGAATGCTGACCCAGCTAACTTGAGCTAAGAGATTCTTCCAGCTCCTAAAATAAATTTCAACCATTATCATATTCCTGTGAATTGTTGCCTACTTTTCATTTACTCAGTGCATTTGTTTAGAAGTTTACCTAGAGTGTCATTAAATAATTCTTTTAAAAAATGATCTTTGTTTAGAATTCTGGTTGAATTTTCCGGTTGAATTATTTGGTAGAAACAAACAAACAAACAAACAAACCTGAATGGTGAAAACTCTAAGTACAGTGTTTCCGGTTCCTAGACCGATGTCCAAGCCCAGATGATAGTCAAGAAGTGAATCTGGTCTCATACTTATGGTGGGAGGAGATAACAGCAGAGCATATAATCTGTGCTCATAAAAGGAATAACTAGTGAGATATAGGAGATTATTTTATTTTCTATTATTAAGATTTCTCATGCATGTATTTTTCCTGTTTTTTAATCACCTTGGTGTCTCAAGCCAAAAAGACCAGAAGTAACAAGATTTTGCACACATCTATGCACATACATGCGAGATTATTTTGGATATTTACAATAGATATAATCCAAGAGACAAGATTGAAAATATTTAACTGACTGATGGAAAATAGTAAAAATATTTTGAAAAATTTTCCAAATGCTTTTCAGAATATTATTCTTCAAATGACATACTATACAAATTTACTTTTCATTACCAGCATAAAGCTCTAATGTCCATTAGAGAAAGAGAGAACAGTCTCTTAGTGCCAATATGCTAAAGGGACTATTACTTGACAATGGTACTTCATATTTAATAATATCCTCCTCATTTTCTGAGATACATTTTATTAAGATGTCATCAATTTTTCTATAAGTCAAATTAATTCATGTTACTAATGTGATATAATGTGAGCAAATAAATTAACAAACTATATAAGATTTATTTTACATTAATACTGGTTCAGAATTATACCTTTTGGCTACAGGAAATTTCTTGCAAATACTTAGTTTGTTGCAAGTCATAACACAAAAGTTATTTGCAATGTTTAATTGCCCATTTTTTCTTATGCTAATCTTACATTTGCTTGTAATAGGTACAGCCAAGTTAAATAGCAGAGACAAATATTTAGCACCAAAAGACTCTTTCTGTAAAAGACACTGGTCTGTTTATAATTCTTCATTTTACACTTCTGTGTGAGATTTATTATTCATATCTCACAAATGTAAGAAGAAAAATCCAAATAGATAGCTTATTTTATCTATTCCAGGACCCAATATGCTAGTATTCTTGAGGCAGGAAACTTGTACTACAAATTTTGCAGATTACAATCAGCTTAAAAATGAGCACTGGGGAGGCCAGGCGCAGTGGTTCACGCCTGTAATCCCAGCACTTTGGGAGGCCGTGGTAGGCGGATTACCTGAGGTCAGGAGTTCAAGACTAGCCTGGCCAACATGGAAAAACCCTGTCTCTACTAAAAATACAAAAAAATTAGCTGGGTGTGGTGATATGCACCTGTAGTCCTGGCTATTCTGGAGGCTGAGGCAGGAGATTCGCTTGACCTCAGGAGGCAGAGGTTGCAGTGAGCCGAGATTGTGTCACTGCACTCCAGCTCCAGCCTGGATGACAGAAAGAGATGCTGTCTCAAACAACAACAACAACAACAACAACCACAACAACAACAACCAACACTGAGGAACCATTTAAGGGGAAAAGAATCTGCACAAGCATAACATCCTTCCTGCAGGGTCTTGGGTATCAAGTAGAGGAGAGGGCACCATTGGGTTGATTGTAGGGTGATGTGGGGATTTTCAAATTCTTTTCATATATCTGTGCCTCTATATTGCTGTTGTTGCATTGTTTACTTTAAACACTAATTGGAGGAGTCGTCTTCCATTGCTCAACTCTGTACCAACTTGAGTCACTATTTAGTGTCTTGGTACTTGAGGATGCAAATACTTAGGAATTAATCCACCTGGATTTAATGAGCCAGGTGTGTGACCTTAGATAAACAGGTAAATCTGTTCTTCCCCTAGTGAGTGTGACTATAACATTCACTTCTAATTTATTTTCGTTAGATAATTATACAGAGTACTTAGCCCAGGGTCTGCATCATATTAGAACCTTAGCAAATTTCAGTTCTATTCAAAGCTGGACATCCACAGTGATTACTACAAATTTTTTCTACCCTACTAATTGTGCTGTGCTTTTTTTTTTTTTTTTTAAATCAGTGTGCTTTCTAAGTTTGGTACAATAGAGGGAAACAAGGCTGAACTATTGTCAAATAATTTTATGTGTTTTTCTTATTTTATGCAATCATTTGGCATAGAGAGTCAAAGATGACTAACTTCATAGTAAGATGGTAATTGAGATATATTCTTGATCTAGTCAGATTATTGTCATGTCAAAGAAAATTAATACATATAACATTCTATCATGTATTATAGAGAAAGTATTTTCTATTATGAAAAAATAAAGTTAGCATGTACAAGACTATAAATTTGGATAAAAACAGCTGCCTTCATTATTTTTCTATTTGTTGTTAGGTGGGTAGCTGGGGCGTGGAGTTTAATAATGCTATTCACAACATCAAGAGTAAACTTTTGAATTTGTATTGTAATTTTGAACATATTTTAATAGATAAAGTTTCAAAACAGGTTGAAGTAAATATCTCAGAATCTGTCATGATAATAATCATCATGCACTATCCATCCTATCTCCTTAAGAACAGTAATAATTGTCTTTTTTTTTTTTTTTTTTGATACAGAGTCTCACTCTGTCACCCTGGCTGGGGTGCAGTGGCGTGATCTCAGCTCACTGCAACCTCCCCATCCCTGGTTCAAGCAATTCTCCTGCCTCAGCCTCCTGAGTAGCTGGGATTACAGGCGTGTGCCACCATACCAGGCTAATTTTTGTTTTTTTAGTAGAAACGGGGTTTTACCATGTCATTTAGGCTGGTCTTGAACTCCTGACCTTGTGATCCTCCCGCCTCAGTCTCCCAAAGTGCTGGGATTACAGGCGTGAGTCACTGAGCCCAGCCAAGAACAGTAGTAATTGAATAAAAAGTCTACATTGGTAGATTTCAGTAACGAACTCTCTGAGTTTTTGATGTGGACAATCCATATTCTCAGTGCTGGCTACAGTTGCATTTTGCCACAGTTGCTGATTCTAAAGGTCGTCTGATGTGATAGCTGAAATTCTGCAGGTCAGGTGGGTGGACAAATTACTGTGAGCAAGTCATGAACAGATGAATCTCTGGAACTGTGTTGGGTTTTATCTTTGGAAAATTTTGATCCCATAGTACTTTGAAAGTTATTTTTAAAACTTCTAGATTTATGATGATAGGAGAGAAAGAAAAATTGCAATTTTGTATCTTCCTTCTACTATTTTTATAGTTTGTGCCTAAAATTAGCTGTTAGATGACATAAAGGATTACATTAGTTTAATCCATTTATTAATCCATTACATTCATATTTTAACCTGTTCTCAGGGCCCCACTATTTACTAGAATGCTATTAAAGAACAGAGTATATGAATCTCTCCTTGATAGTAATTATGGTCTATAGATAACATGAAACATGTAACAAGTTGACAAAATAAAAGTGTAAGAATACATGCAAAATGGAATGAGACTATAGATTAATGAAGCTGAATTTTCTTTAAAAAAATTTCTTTCCCTTCCAGCTTTTATTTTAGGTTCAAGAAGTACATGTGCAGGTTTGTTATATGAGTAAATTGTGTGTCATGGGGGTTTGGTGTACAGATAATTTTGTCACTCAGGTAGTCAACATAATACCCGATAGGTTGTTTTTCAGTCCTCTCTCTCCTCCTACCCTCTGCTCTCAGGTAGGTCCTGGTGTCTGTTGTTCCCTTCTTTGTGTCCATTTGTACTCAGTGTTTAGCTCCCACTTATTAGTGAGAACATGTAGTATTTGGTTTTATGTTCCTGCATTAGTTTGGTTAGCATAGTGGCCTCCAGCTCTGTCCATGTTGCTGCAAAGGATACAGTTTCATTCGTTTTGAAGGCTGCATAGTATTCCATGGTGTATATGTACCACATTTTCTTTATGTAGTCAAAAACCACTTATGGGCATCTAGGTTGACTCCACATGTTTACTATTGTGAATAGTGCTGCCATGAACATATGTGTGCATGTCTTTCTATATATGCATTCAGTATACTGCTAATCAGCCTAACAGTGAGAGGAAGCATTGGTTAGGCTATCTGGAAATGATGGACCTTTCTTTACACTTTGGAGGGGTGCTGTTGCTATAGAAGATACTTTTATGGACGTGGAGGTTAGTGCTATGACTCCCCACAGGAAGATGTCTTACTGAGGAGAACTGGGTCTCAACAGGGCTGCTACATTGCAAAAACCATAAGCTCAACTGAACCATTAAAATGGCATGGCATGGAAGAACACCTGAATTCAGAAATGTGATCAAAAGTGATGTGAAATAAAATCAATAAAATCCATCAAGACATCACAAAGCATATATTCTGGACTATGAAGCAGGACATTTGCCCTCAGCTGTAGAGAAACTAAACTGAGCCACTTACAATACGAGCAAAGGTAGCAATTCACACATATGTTGTGAAAGAATGGTTGGGAGTTCCTTTTTGGTATTCAACCGCCTTACAATGCATCCTAGATATGATAGCCTAGAGAAGAAAGAAGGAAACATGTTTTTGAGCACTTTTGAAGAGTAAGTTTTGTGCAAGACCCCTTCTATTGAGCTTCATGGCTGCTGTATGAGTCCTCACTGTTCATATTTACAGTTAAGGTAAGTGAGGCTCAGAGACCCTGAGTAATTGGGCCACATCAGAGTCAGAGGCAGAATTCACAGCCAGGACTCTCCTGTGCTCAATTCAAAATACCGTGTTTCTCAAGAAGCAAACACTCCCCTACATCTCAGCAGAAAGCAGCCAAGCTACAATATAACTAAAAATGACTTGTGAACTTAACTACATTAGGATATGAAATATGCTCTTTTAACTAACAAATAATTCCTGGTAAACCTCCAGCATTCCTGACCTCGCTCCCCTCATCCTGTTTCTCAGATGATCCCCCTCTTGATTCAACCCTGACATGCTGATATTCCTTGTAACTCGATCCTAGATCTTTCAGATCATATTCTACACATTCTTCCCTGGCACTCTCATCCCTTCCACAGATACACTTATATTAAGTTAGTGCAAAAGTAATGGCGGCTTTGCCATTAAAAGTAATGGCAAAAATGCCATTATATTAGGTTGGTGCAAAACTAAGAGAGTTACTATTAGGTTGGTGCAAACGCAATTACTTTTGCACCAATCTAATAGTAACTCTCTTAACCAAACTCTGCCTAACCAATGTGCTGGCTTCACTGATACTCACTATTCCATGGTAAAATATATTCATTGATTCCCATAGCATGTTGAGCCACTGTGCCTGGTTGCCTGCATTTTTCACTTTTCCTTCTTCCAGTAGAGCTGTGTGCTTGTCTTTGTCAGTGGTTTTTGTTCCCAAACCTGTTTAGGCCAGTTGCATATGTTACTATATTGTGTATTTTTGTTGTGTATTTTGGTAATTGAAAATAAATTCACCTGTAATCCCAGAACTTTGGGAGGCCAAGGCAGGTGAGGCCAGGAGTTCGAGACCAGCCTGGCCAACATGGTGAGACCCTGTCTCTACTAAAAATGCAAAAATTAGCCGGGCTTGCTGGCAGGCACATGTAGCCCCAGCTACTCGGGAGGCTGAGGCAGGAGAATCACTTGAACCTGGGCGGCAGAGGTTGCAGTGAGCTGAGATCATGCTACTGTACTCCAGGCTGGGAGACAGAATGAGACTCCATCTCAAAAATAAATAAATAAAATAAAAAAGAAAAATTCATGCAAAAATAGTTGTTTCTATAAAAACCAAGTGGAATGGATTGGAAAAATTTGATAGAGAAAGTCACTTAAAAATTTTTCTGTTGATTTTTTTCTTTCTCTTTTTTAGAGACAGGGTCTTAGTCTGTTATACAGGCTGGAATGCGGTGGTGTGATCAGAGCTCACTGCAACCTTCAACTCCTGGGCTCCAGTGATCCTCCCATCTCTGCTTCCCTAGTAGCTGGGACTACAGGTGCTGGGACTACTACCACCACACCCAGCTAACTGTATAAATTTTATACAGACAGAGTCTCACTATGTTGCTCAGGCTGGTCTTGCTGTTGATTTAAAGATATAAAAAGGTAGGGAAGAAAAATAAAAATCCACAATTCTGCATGAATATATTTTTCACAAGTGTTTTTATGTTCTCGTTTTACTTAAAAAAAAAAAAAAAAAAGCCAGAAACAATGAAATGATGTATTGGGAATAAACTCTACACAAGAAAGATAATGGAAAACAAAAGGCAGTAAACCTATTTTGAAAGACTGAAAAATCTTTTGTGTTTTTTAAGTTAGGATAAAATATTTAAAGTATATGACTATTTCATGCTTTTACCTTCAGCTAACTTTTTTAGTTAAAAAAAAAAAAAACCAGGAAAATTCGGGAAAGTTAATGAGCAAAATATTTACAAAGAGTAAGGAGGACTTAGAGAAACCAACAAAGAGTAATGCAGTGCCACAGATCTATTGACCGCGAGGGAGTCTCTGCCTCCTTTATACTTATGGAAACCCAGGGAATGAAGCCATATGGAAGACATGGCCTTTTGTGATGGACCAGTTGAAGCAACCCAGCAAGAAAGAAGCCAGAAATTAAGCCACCAGCCTCCTCTTCTCCTGCCTCTGACTCCTGCTAATGCACACTGCTGCAGAGATTAACAGGAGATATGTAGCATAATCCATCACTTTTGTCGTTTATATCCACTCTTGATTTTTTATATGGGTGGGAAATTTATGCACTCAATGTGATGAATTCCCAAGGCTGATTAGATAATGTAACATTTTTAGGGAAATATCAATTAGAACATATTCCCCTCTGTAAATCTAAAATATTAGCAATACCATTGTGTGCTGTCTGCTCCTTAGAGCATTTGATAAAGGGACCGTTCACAGCAGTGTGGGCAGGACTTAATGGCACCAAGAAAGGATATAGGGCTTTACTTTTTCTTACCTCTCTAGGCTTTACTCTGCTTTTTCTTTTCTTTTTCTTTTTTTTTTTTTTTTGAGACAGAGTCTCACTCTCTCTCACTCTTTCTCCCAGGCTGGAGTGCAGTGATGCTATCTCAGCTCACTGCAACCTCTACCTCCCGGATTTAAGCGATTCTCCCTCCTCAGCCTCCCGAGTAGCTGGGACTACAGGCGCATGCCACCACACCCAGCTAATTTTTGTACTTTTAGTAGAGACTGGGTTTCACCATATTGGCCAGGCTGGTCTCAAACTCCTGACCTCAGGTGATCCACCCGCCTTGGCCTCCCAAAGTGCTGGGATTACAGGTGTGAGCCACTATGCCCGACTGGCTTTTCTCTTCTGAAAGAGCTGTGGCAGTTGCTTCCAAGAGAGGGTGGCTGTATGTAAAGAGCTACTTCCTTTCTTTGCTCCCAGTTTTTCATGTGACAGAAGCCCATTTCTTTTAATCAAAAGGAGTGGAGGAGGAGGACAGACCTTTTCCTTTTGTCTTTGTCCATAGAAATAGATTGTTATTCTTTTGTGTGTGTGTGTGTGTGTGTGTGTGTGAGTGTGTATGTCTGTAGGTATATATATGTATATATACAGTCTGGTGCTGCATAATGACATTTGGGCCAATGATGGACCACATATATAATGGTGGTTCCATAAGATTATAATGGAGCTGAAAAAATCCTATTGCCTAGTGACATCATAGCTGTCGTAATGTTGTAGCACACTTTATTTTTAATAAATTTATTGTAGCCTAAATGTACAGCATTGATGAAGTCTATAGTAGTGTATAGTAATGTCCTAGGCATTCACCTTTACTCAGAGAAACTTCCTGTCATGCAAGCTCAATTCATGGTAACAATGCTATAGAGATGTACCATTTAAAAAAATCCATATTTTTACTGTGTTTTGATATGTTTAGATACACAGATAATTACCATTGTGTTACAATTGCCAATAGTATTCAGTACAGTAGCATGCTGTACAGGTTTGCAGCCTGGGAACAATGGTCTATATCATATAGCCTAGGGGTGCAGTAGGTGATACTGTGCTTGTGTAAGTGCACTCGATGATGTTGGCACAACAACAGAATTGCCTAACGATGCATTTCTTGGAACATATCCCTGTTGTTAAGCGACACCTGACTGCATTTTCAAAAACTAACATTTTCAGCAGTTTTCAGCTCTCCCTATAAACACCGAAATAAAAATAAAAATGTAAGCATTTGTCAAGAAACAGTGAGACATTGAGAAGTGGCTAAATTAATGAAATTATCATTTGCATATAGAAAATAACATAAGTTGATTATTGGTACATGCTCAGAAATCTGTAAGAAGATATTTCATAGCATACCTGGAATATTGTGAAAAATTTTATATTTTCTCATGGATAATTATAATCGATTTGTGATTCTCTATTTCTATATAAAGACCTGTCTTTGAATTGTGCTCTACATGTACACACAGAAAAAATACCCATTGTATATTTCATCCATTTATAATTGTTTGATAATACTAAGTAGAATGGCATGAATAATTTGTCATTGGCATTAGCCTGTATTTTTTGTAACTATGAAGATTATTTTTAACTAAATCATACTATCAGATGTTTTTGATGAGAATCACTCCCGTGAAGCTCTTTGCCAGAAACACACACACCCAAACACACACTTTTTAACTGTATGGATTATTCAATTTAAGTTGACATGAAAATGTACTTTGTAAATTTGCTAATGAAAGACAATCTTTGAGATAAGCAAAACAAGGCATTGACTACAATTTGACCAAATCAGCCTTTTTAAAAACTATGAGATCAATCAGTTCCTTGCAAATCATCAGTAAATCTGATGTATAGCATTACATTTTTATTTTTACAGATTTTAATTTCTCGGTTTAATTACTCTGCATTCCTCTGGTTAGAAAAACAACCTGATGAGTTATTTTTATTTATAGCGTTTCCATTCAGTGTGCTTATGATTATAATTCAGTGCATTGGAAATTTGCAATCATCTATTTCAGTGCCTTTAAAGTTTTTTTTTTTGGAATTAAGCTTTTGATAAAGGTTAAAGAACTGTTTTTAAAGATAAAATATTATTTGCTAAGATGCTCAGTAAGGAAATTTGCAAATATATGTATTACAAAATCATTACAAAGAGATGACATTATAATTTGTATTTGGCAAAATCATTCAGTTTTATAATCATCAGACCTTTATTGAGTATTTCTAAATGAAGACCTGTGTGACACAAGACAACTTCAATTCATGCTCAGAAATGTATAAATTTGATGTTAATAATACAAAAGAAGTCTACTCTTATTTAGTAGGCACCTTGTGAGCAATGTAACCATTGGACTATATCAGCCCACTTTTCAGATTCTTTAGCTTGGCTTGGAAGACCTCTCATGGCCTCCTCCTCCAGTCCTACTCTGATCACTACTCTTTGACAGCTGTGCTGATCTTACTTGAATTTCTCTAAATGCCTTCCTCTTTTTGGTTTCTGGTCTTCTTGCATGCTTGTTCTTCTCCCTATCTTGACTGCCGTTCCTGCCCCTACATTGCCACCTTTTCATTGAACCAAGTCCAAATAATCTTCCAGCACCAGTCTACATGTCATCTTATGCATTTAATGATGCCCAACAACTGTTTATTAAATGCATTATCTGGTCCCACTTGACTAGGGTAGGCTATCTGGCTACATATATGTTCTTATTGCCCCTTCAAATGCTAAGACAGCGCTCGTCAACTATTACTGTAATTTCTTTTTAAATTTTTTAAAATGTATTTTTATTCCTATTTATTCATTTATTTTAACTTTAAGTTCTGGAATACATGTGCAGAACGTGCAGGGTTGTTATATAGGTATACATGTGCTGTGGTGGTTTACCGCACCTATCATCTCGTCACCTAAGTTTTAAGGCCTGCATGCATTAGCTATTTGTCGTGATGCTCTCCCTCCCCTCCCCCGGCACCGCCCGACAAGCCCCAGTGTGTGTTGTTCCCCTACCTGTGTCCATGTGTTATTATTGTTCAATTCCCACTTATGAGTGAGAACATGCGGTGTTGGTTTTCTGTTCCTGTGTTAGTTTACTGAGGATGATGGCTTCCAGCTTCATCGTTGTGCCTGCAAAGGACATGATCTCATTCCTTTTTGTGGCTGCATAGTACCACATATGATATACACATAGTGTATATCATACACATAGAGTGGTGTGTGTGTACTACATTTTCTTTATCCCGTCTATCATTGATGGGCATTTCGGTTGGTTCCCTGTCTTTGCTATTGCGAATACTGTTGCAACAAACATAAGTGTGCATGTATCTTTATAACGGAATGATGCATATGCCTTTGGGTATATACCCAGTAGTGGGATTGCTGGGCCAAATGGTGTTTCTGGTTCTAGATCCTTGAGGAATCGTCACAATGTCTTCCATAATAGTTGAACTAATTTACATTCCCACCAACAATGTAAAAGCATTCCTATTTCTCCACAGCCTCACCAGCATCTGTTGTTTCTTGGCTTTTTAATAATTATTACTGTAATTTCTTATTTAATGCACCTGTCTCCCTTGCAGGATATTTAGCTCAGAGGAGGCAAAGCAATGACTATCATGTTTCTCCTTTAAATTCTGCCACCTGTCACCAAGACTGCCCTGTAATAGATGCTCATAAACATTTGGGTAAATGAATCATTTCACAAATCAGACTCATTATGGATCACAAAATATTTTAATGCATCATCTAGAAGAGGTAAGGAATGTAAGTGGGGCAGAGCCCTCAGCATGTTACAAATAACACAGCATATTGGGATATTAGATCCAGAGGACCACTTCAGAGGGTGGAGATGGTCAGAGGTTGTGGAGAAGCTGTGTTCCTACGTCATGTGAAGCTGGTGTGGCCACTGGACTCTTCAGCAGGACAGGCCTTAGCATTTTACCTTTCTAGAGCATGCATATGCCGCGTCGCTTCAAAGCTGGTGCATCGAGTAATTTCCTTGTTGAAAGAACTCCCACCAAAGCATTAGCAGTCTGTACACCCAGTTCACAGCGCAGCAACTCAGGGGCTGCTGAAGACACTCAGCTTGGTTCACACAGTTGATCTTTCTGCCTGGAAGTCACACCCGACAGTGTTCAGAGTTCATATTTTTTATACTAATGAAATCAAGAATTGTAAAGAGCCCTAAGGTCAGAAGTGACCCATGCAGTCATGGGAACGTAGCAGTGAAAGATATATATATATGAATGAAGTAATTGCCAATTTGGTAACTATAATTTCCCACTTGGTTTAAATGAGATTTTCCTTGCTCACAATCAGCATGTGAACCAGTGCCCCTGCGGGGGCACTGCCAGGCTCAGAGCTGTGCTGTCTGACTGGTTTTTGCATTCTTAAATACTCCTTTTCATTCCTCCTGTCCCCGTACTCCTCATACCAGACACTTTCATCTTTAAATCCAGTTGTTTTTGTCAATATTATTAGAATGACAAATCATATCCTGTAGATTGTCAAATGCATTTATTTACAACAGGCTCCGTAAAAGCTCTCTGAAGTCTGGGGTTGGAAGAGCAACAGCTAACAACTTGCCGGCAGAATCGTTAATCAAATTAAATTGGGGTTTCTGAGCCTTAATATAGGACCCCATCAGGTAATGCCGAGCAAGGCTTCACCTTCTGCAGAGGCTGTAGACAGCGAGCCTGTCACATGACTGCTCTGCCTGCAAGGAGCTCAGGCCAAGAACTTCGCCTGTCATTTTCATTTCCTTATGAAAATCAGCTACTGATGCTTTGAAGAACAGAATACCGATTAGACCATTTGGGGGCATGAAGGTAATTTAGTGGGTTAAGAAACAAAAATACTATCATCAATTCTGTTGCTTACAGCAAATTAGCAGGTGGTTCAGAGAATGAGAGAGGCGATGCACTTTCATGGGCCCAGTTTCCCAAGGTGCAGTAAGAAGACATGTTCATCATTGAAAGCAGGCATAGCTTTTGGACATGTTAGCACTTATTTTTTTTTTAAGTGTGGAGACAACTCTTAACTTTCCTCTGAATCAGAACTGAAGCTGGGTAATAATTTTCCTCCCTGGTTGAGGTTACCTTTAACTCCCAATTCAAAACTGTATTACATTGACTAGAAAGTACAGATATCAAACCAAACAATTATGCATATACCTTTTTTTCTGACAGGAATAAAGCCATTTTATACTTTATAAATGACAATTCACAGAGGTTCACAGATGATTTGATCACCTTATCCAATTTACATAAATGCAATGTAAAGAGAGATTTATGTTGCCAAATTGGACAGGGTAAATTTTTGAGTTTTCTTAAAGCGTCCTGCAAACTGTTGTCTTCTTACTCTCAACCCTGGTTTTCTTGACACAGGGTCTCTACTGGATTTATTGTCTCTGAGTGGGAAACTGATGGAAAGACCTAAATAAAGGACTCAGTGTAAAATGTGGGAATCACTGAACAGAAGCAGGCTTCAAAGTGACTTGCCTTATCAGAAGCCAGAAATGATTAAATCTATAAGAGTTAAAATCATGTGATGCTGGCATAAATAAATCAATGAAACAATTTACATAGCCATTAAAGAGACTCTAATGTGATGCATATAATTAAAATGAAAAGGAATGGATTATTTAAAAAATTACTGGGGTAATTAAGCTGAATGCGGTGGCTCATTCTTTAGTCCCTGCCACTCCAGGGGGCTGAAGCAGGCAGATTGCTTGAGATCCCTTTTGGGCTTCAGTGCACTATGATTGCACTTGTGAGTAGCCACTGCATTTCAACCTGGGCAACATAGTGAGACTGTGTCTCTTAAAAAAAAAAAAAAAGATTAATCATGTAAGCTAGTTAGACCTTACAGGCGATCTTAACCTTGTTTGATTTGTAAACATAATCAAAACTTAATTTGAGCGATTTACTATAAATGCATATTGTCCTAATCCCTTTGTGCTGCTCTAACAGAATACCTGAGACTGGGTAATTTATAGAGAACAAAAATTTATTTCTCATAGTTCTGGGGCTGGGAAGTGTAAGATCAAGGTGCCAGCATCTGGTATCTGGTGAGAGTCTTCTTGCTATGTCCTCATGGCAAAAGAATGCAAGAGAGTGAACTCACTCCTGCAAGCCCTATTCATTTATTTATTTAATTTTTGAGACAGGATGTCGCTCTGTCACCCAGGCTGAAGTGCAATGGTGTGATCTCAGCTCAATGCAACCTCTGCCTCCCAGGTTCAAGCAATTCTCCTGCCTCAGCCTCCTGAGTAGCTGGGACTACAGGCTTGCACCAGCAGCCCAGGTAATTTTTGTATTTTTAGTAGAGATGAGGGTTCACCATGTTGCCCAGGTTGGTCTCGAACTCCTGACCTCAGGTGATCCACCCGCCTCAGCCTCCCAAAATGCTGGGACTACAGGTGTGAGCCACCAAGCCCAGCCTTCACAAGCCCTTTTTATAGAGGCATTAATCATTAATGAAGGCAGAGCCCTTATGACCTAAGCACCTCCCATTACTCCCCACCTCCCAACACTGTGGCATTAAGGGTTACGTTTTCAACATATGAACATTCAGACCACAGCACCTATATTAAAGAAAAACATAACTTAATTGCAGCCAATCAGAAGTGGCCAATAAACTTACATAACTAGAGACCTTACATAACTAGAAACCTTATTTGGTTAGACCAAATAAGGCAACTGTATAACTGTAACCAATCAAATATTTCCTTTGCTTTACTTCCTTGTTAATTCTATAAGGTCCTTTCTCTTGAGTTTTCCTGATGGAGATTCTGAAACACTTCTGATTTGGAGCTGCCTAATTTGTGAATTAATGTTTGCTCAAGGCAACTCTTTAGAATTTTGTTGTGCCTCAGTTTACCTTTTTAACAAAACAGACACACACATACACATACATACACACACACTATCTTGGAATTTTTATCAAACCAAACACGAACAAATTTTGAACTGTTTTAAAATTTGTACTGAAATAGTCGATATTACAATAAAATCTACAAATGTATTAGATGCCTAAATAAAGGTATTTCTGATTTCTCCAGAAGAAAGAGTCTTCAGAAGAAATAATATAGTAAACCCTAGTATACTAAGTCGCACACAATATATCTTCTGTATATCAAAGGCACTACAAAAAAGTGTAAAGATCCATGACAAACTAAAAGAAATTACAACATTTATGACAAAATAATAGTTAATAGATATTTAAAATATACATGTCATACAAATCTTGAGAAAGAAAATAAAAACAAAATCGGAAAAAGATACGGACGGGTATTTTAAAGGAAAATGACATCTGATTATGACTAAACTTAGGACAAATTCACCAGTAATTTTTAAAAAATCAATTAAATACCAGGCTATAGTGAGCACTCAAACTATGCCAATTGATTGAGGGTATGATGAGACAGAGAGGGGAGGAGCATGCTTACTAAACAGGCTCCATTCTTGTGAGCTCACCAGGTTTGGTTGGGTTACTGGCCAGGTCCAGGATTGTTTTGCCTGCACAAGGTGAATCAATCATTTTGACCTGGGTTTTGCAAAAGAGAAAAGATTTATTTGCAAGGCCGCTGAGTGAGGAGGTGGAAGAACAATTTTCACATCCTCTGCCCTGAAGATAAGGTTTATCATGGGTTAGGGAAGTGGGGTGGTTTAAGGAATGGGGAAATGCTATCGGCAGTGGAGAAAAATGGGAAAAATTAAGTAACAAGTTAGTTCTGGGCAAGCATAGTCAGGGTTGATGGTGTTTCCTAGGACATATGTACAGAAAGTGGTGACGCTAGCTCACTGTAGCCAAGTATTTAATTGATTTTTTTTTTTAAATACTGGTGAATTTATCTTAAGTTTGATAGTAATCGGTATTTCAATTTCCCTTAAAATATCCATGTCTATCTTTTTAAATGACATTTTGTTTCTGTGTTCTTTCTCAAGATTTGTATGACATGTATATTTTAAATATCTCTCTATTAACTATTATGCTGTCCTAAATGTTGTAAATTTTTTTTTTAGTTTATCATTGATCTTCATACTTTTTCATGAGGTCTGATACACGGAAGATACATTGTGTGTGGTTTCAATGGTGATCTGAGGGTGGAGTTTTTGGTCTTCTAAAGTCAAAAGGTCATTTCTTGGGCATTTGTACAATTGAAGGGATCATGGTCTCAGCTGGCTTGAGCTGGACAGGGGCTGGTCCAAGTTCCTGAAAAACAACTGAAGTGACCATTACCAGGGTGACCTATGAATGTTATCTATAACGTAGCCAGGGAAGGTTAAGTTTTAGTGTTCATCAGTGCAGGCTTCAGTGACCATGGCCTTCAGCTTCATGGAAAAAGGAAAAAAAAAAAAAAAAATAACAAAAAGCAAATGACCAGAAGCAAGCAGGGCAGGCAGACCTGATCAAATTAACCTCTCAGTTTCACTTGTGCCCATCTATGGATGGCCAGAGCTCCTGCTGGCTGCCATTCTATTTGGCATCTTCCCCAGGTTTCAGACAACTGCTTGGCCTTTTGTCCCTCTAGAAAAGAGATGGTGAAGCTTTCTCGTGCTGCTGGCCTCAGAACTCTGCCCCGTGCCCTGTTCGTGTGCTTGACATTCACCTGCAGGTTTGTACAGAGTGCCTCAATTGCCCTATCAAGTTGGGCATCAGTTTCCCATGAAAATATATCATGCTAAATAAGACAACCTTAAAAATTGTTTTTCTTATGGAAACTTGACATTATGCTATGAAAATCATACGTTGGCCAGCCCTAAAATAAAAAGAAATTTTAATATATGTTATATTTAACATGTTTAATTTTTATGTTATATTTAATATATGTTTAATTTTTTTCACTAACACTGACAAAACAAACAGAAACATAAGCTAAGAAATTGAACTTTGCAACAGTGACAGAGAAGAGCACCATTAAACTAGGAATGTTGTAGAAACACTGATGAACCCTAACCCTGACCCTAACCCTAAGCCTGTGCATTGTGTGCTGTTTTCTCTCAGTGAGTGGAACTGTTTCTCAAAAAGAGATCTCTGTAAGCAAGTGTTTAGAACAAGCTTCTGAGGGATATTTCTTACTGAACAAGGAAAATATTGCTGTCATACCTCACTTGAGGAAAATTCTCCCTGAAAAAATAAGTATAAAACAGAAAACTATATAATGACCATTAAGATGAAATAAATGTATTAATAGAGGCATTTAAGAATATGAGAAACAACCTTGATTTGTAAATTCAGAAACTAAGAATAGAAATCAACATCAACAACAAAACCAAACCCAGGAATAAAGACAGCTGATGGAACAAAAAAGAAAGAAAAAGACGAAATGGTGTCAGAAATTAATAACAATTTATACAATATCCAACGGAGGATAAATTGAATTTTAACTTTGAATATTGATAAAAGGCAGGATAGCAGTCTTTAGCAGGATAGCATAAAAATGGGACTTTAAAAAAGGAGTGAAAAAGCAAAAATGGAAAGTAGTAGAAATAGGAGACAGAAAAAGAAAGAATAACGTTCATAGTATTTTACTTACTGAAGAACAGCAAAAAAAGTAGAAAAGAAATATTTAAATTTATAATCTAACAAAACTTTCTACATACATGGATTAATGTGTTGCATATATGTGTTCATATTGTGTATACATGTATACACATATGTATTACATATATACATATATACACATGTATTGTGTACACATTATATGTTACATAATATACATATATGTACATATACACACTATGTACACATGTATTATATTTATACACATGTGTATTACATATATACATATGTGTGTATATGTGTATACATGTATAAACACATGCATAAGTAATGCACATATGTATTATGTATATGTATATAATACATACGTTTTATATATATGTGTATTATATATATACACACACACATAGACATATCTACACACATGCGTTTACCTGCATGCACAGACACCCACATATCTTCTAAAGTCAGTAACATCTTATTTAATGAGAAAGAGTAGTAATGTTTCCAAGAATTAGGGCAGTACGCCTACAACATCTGCTTCTATTCAGTACATTAATGCAAGTATTAATCAATGCAATTAATCAAGAGAAATGGCTGAGGCATAAGAATAGGTAAAGAAGTAAAACTATCTTTATTTGTAGCTGACAGGAACATATACCTGGAAAACTCTTAAAAATCAATGATGAAACAAACTTTTAAAATTCAGTAAGTTATTTAGATATATAATTAACACACAGTTCATAGGATTATTTGAAGAAAAGTTTAAAACATTTCCGAAAAACAGTAGAGTAGACTTAAACAAATGGAAAGACATTTCAGATAGGGCAATCCAAAATCATAAAGATGGTAGTACTGCGTAAGTTTTTCTCTAAATTTTAACTCATACCTTCCAAAAAAATAGCAATTATTTTTAATGGAATTAGGCTAGGTCATACTAAAGTTCATGTGGAAAAAAATAACTGTAAGAATAGCAATAAAAATAATGAAAACGGTAAAGTAGGCGGGAACAAGCTTTTCCAGACATTACTATAAATTCTCTAAACCTCAAGTAATTTGGCACTGGTGCATGGAATGACAAATGAAATTGTGAAATAGAATGGAGAGCCAAGAAGCAAACTCAGATACGTATGGAAATTTAGTGTATGATAAGGGCTGCAGATGAACTTATAATAAATGGTGCTTGAAAACTTAGTAGGCAGTTACAAACAGATAGAATTAATTCCATAATTAACAGTGAAATGCACTATTCCCCAAAAATATTAATCAAAATAGCATAAAGAACAAATGATAATGTCACATAGCATATAATTTAGTATACAATATCACGAAAGAAAGAGAATGCTGTTGCTTACTGGTAACTGTTAAAGAAAGTCAGGAAGTAAACTTTGCTATGTAATATTATAGGCACAAATCTGTGAAGAAAAAACAAAATTTCTAGAGAGAGAGTCAAATTTATCATCATTAAAAACTGATAGAACAGACAGTTAAAAATAACCAAGGATAAAGATCTTTTGAACATTATTAATACCCTATATTTAATAGATAAGCATAGAACTTTGCATCTGCGCTGTGTTGGGTGCTACCTACACTTACAGTAAAAGTGAAATAACTTTCCATTTTCATTAAGATTTAAGGTGCCGTTTGGTAGAAATGATATGTATAACTTATGAAGTATGTGTACAAACAGACATATTTATATATTTCATGCATATTATGCATATAAAAATGAAAGCATATTCTAAAATATGTCAAATATGTCAAAATTGAATAAAGTCAATGTTATATGAAATCCCTCTATTATTCATGTTCCTGTTAAAAGTATGATAAAATACAATTTAATAAACAAGAATATAAGTGACTTTAAATTTCTTTTGGAGGATATTATTTTTAGACTTATGATAAAATAATTTTCACAAGATAAATGTGAAGGTGTATTATGTTTATGAGTGAATAAATATATATATATTTCTGATTATAAATCCATTCAACTTAAATGTAACTATTAAAAATATAGTAAGTACATAAGGAAATACGTAAAAATTACCCATAGTTCCTCTAAAAAGAGATAACCACTTTGCTATTTTGTGGAAATCCCTTCAAGTTACTTAATCTATTATTTGAGCACTATGTGAATAATGGCTGTATAATTTTCTATTGTACTAAAATACTTAATAATATTTTATTGATGGACATTTGAGAGGCTCACATTTTTTCATTTTTATTAAAAAATTTAAACAAGCTGACACACTCCTATACTTTTCTAATAATTACCAATAACACATTTTAAAATGTGTATGTCCTGTCTCAAAGTGTTTAAAAATATTTTATGCTGTGAAATTCTGTAATTAAACATAGATACTGATAAATTAAGAGGGTTCTTTTCATGACAAGGATGATAGATAATAGTTTATTGTTTTTTTTTTTAGAGAGTTTAGTAAGTGGAATTGATAGAGACAATATATACTTTCTGTAAAAAATTGCTTATTAAAAATTATAATAGGCCGGACGTGGTGGCTCACGCCTGTAATCCCAGCACTTTGGGAGGCCGAGGCGAGTGGATCACGAGGTCAGGAGATCGAGACCCTCCTGGCTAACACGATGAAATCCCATCTCTACTAAAACTACAAAAAATTAGCCGGGCGCGGTGGCGGGTGCCTATAGTCCCAGCTACTCGGGAGGCTGAGGCAGGAGAACAGGGTAAACCTGGGAGGCAGAGCTTGCAGTGAGCCGAGATTGTGCCACTGCACTCCAGCCTGGGCGACAGAGCGAGACTCTATCTCAAAAAAAAAAAAAATTATAATAACAGAGCTGACCAATGGAACATTTTTAAAGCATGTTGGTACCAATAACATATCACAACAGGTGGTAAATAGGATATTGGTCAACTGCATGAGTTTTGTCCAAGCTGGGGCACTTCTGAGAGTTGAAATAGTTCAACATTAATATTTATGTTCAGGGTATGGCAATTAACGTGGACTGTTCTCCCTAAACTGAGACACGTGGTCAGTATAATACCATATTTCTATAACACTATATTTCAGTGTGTATTAGTCTATTCTCATGCTGCTAATAAAGACATACCTGAGACTGGGTAATTTATAAAGAAAAGAGGTTTAATTGGCTCACAGTTCCACATGGCTGAGGAGGCCTCACAATCATGGCAGAAAGTGAAAGAGGAGCAGGGCCACATCTTACATGGTGATAGGCAAGACAGTGTGTGCAGGGAAACTCCTCTTTATAAAACCATCAGATCTCATGAGACTTGTTCACTATCATAAGAACAGTATGGGGGAGCTGCCCCCACGATTCAATTATCTCCACCTGGCCCTGCTCTTTACACATAGGGATTATTACAATTCAAAGTGATATTTGGTTGGGGACACGGACAAACCATATCACAGTGATTTTGATTTACATTAGTGCACATTTAATCCATAAAATAAAAGATCACAATGCCTTTGACTCAAGATAAAGCTAGGAAAAAAGGAAGAAAATATACTTAATTTGCAGCCTTTGAGCTTATATGGAGCCAGTAGTACATTAAGGTAATGCAATGAACTGAATGTTTGTGTCATCCCCAGATTTATATGTTGAAACCCTAATCTCTGTGTGATGGTACTTGGAGGTAGAACATTTGAGAGGTAATTAGGTAATGAGGGTGGAGCCCTCATGAATGAGATTAGTGCCCTTGTAAGGAGAGGTCAGAGAGCTAGCTCTTTCTCTTTCTGAGGATATGTGAAGATACAAAAAGAAGTTGGCAGTCTACAATCTGAAAAAGGACCAAAAGGACCCTTACCAGAACCTGGCCATGCTTGCACCCTGGTCTTGAACTTCCAGCCTCTAGAACTATGAGAAATAAATGTTTATAGTTTGTATGCCACCCAGTCTATGGTATTTTGTTATAGCAGCCCAAAATGACTAAGATTTTCTGAGTTACTTTTGCATTTAATTTATTGGTTAACATAAGTGGTCAAATCATATGATTAAACTTTTTTTTTGCAATTGATTCTACTATGTTTCAATTATAATTTATTTTTCAATTTTTAAAAATGATGTAAAGTAGAAATTTAATTACCATTTGGACATTTTGTTGTTGTTTGGGGGGCATGCAAAGTGCTGAGAATATGAGATCTCACCCAAGTTGCAAAGAGCATATCTAGCATCCAGATATTAGTATTTAAACACAATTCCAACAAAATGAGAACAAGTGCACCATGAAGAATGAGCCGTGCAATGTGTTTTTGTATCAGAAAACAAAACATTCCTTAAAAAATTTATAGAACGTATCAAAAGACTGAGAAGACGGTTTAACAAGACGTACAGCCCTACATACTACCGTTAATTTTGATGGTGGCTTTTTCTTTGTAAATATGAAATGTTACCTGACGTGATAAGCAGTTTCTTTAATATCCTTACAGACTCTTTGGTGTTTAAAATTATTTCAAAATAAAAAGTTGTAATAATCGGGGTTTTTAAATTTTTAACTCCTGTGAACTAATTTATGTGTTTTACAAGGTGAGGTGCAGGAATAAAGGAGGCACAATTTTTAGGTTTCCCAGAATAAAATATATTTGCGTATTGTTTTACAAATCAAATAACCATGTTAAGTAATAATTACTATGTCTATTATACTGAGGGTCAATAGAACTAATTAATTTGTCTAAGGTATTGCAGCTTAGCAAGATCCATATAATACAATCCCAAAGGTAGTTTTCTCAGTATAATATATTAAATGTCAAGTATTTTTCCATGTGTTGATTTTTCACTCACTCTTTTGCTTATCTATATAATCCATAGATAATTATTAAAATAATTGTCAGGAAGTATGTCAATTAATACATTAACTATTAAAATATTAAAGCTATCTTTCATGTTAAAGTGATTTTCTAAATCTATATGTAATAATTAATTTAAAAACTTTTTCATCTAAATTATTGAGAATAAGACTCAGAAACACTATATAAACAGGATAGAAATCAAGCAAAATTACCAAATAAAACTTGCACAAATGCTTCTCACTGGCTAAATTAATATTAAATAAAATTTAAATAAAATGGAATATTAAGAATTCATGTATAAAATCGGTATTTAAGAATTAATTAGTATGAATATCTCATTCTTTATAAATTATGTTAAATAATCATTTTGTTCTTAGAGAATATACTACCTACTGCTTCAATCCTTAAATGCTCATTTACAACTCTAGAAGACAGATATTTGCCTGTGGTGAAAAACTCAATCTGCTAATTACGACCATTAATTTAGATGGTGGCTTTGCCTTCGTAAATATGAAATATTAGCAGATGTGATCAATAATGCATTTTAAATCTAAAAAGCCCCCAAAATATATAAGTGCTTTTTACATTTTATTTAAATGTGTCTGTATATCAAAATGTTCATTTGTATACATTTGTGAACAAATATGTATTTTCTCAATGTATTTTCTTTCTATATTGATACTTACATATACATATTCTCTCTCCCATAGGGTAATGTAGTCATTTTCTTTCAAAATATTTTCACAGGCTTAAAAATGGATACATTTAACTTGCCCATAAAAAAGCAGTTACACTTCAAGCTTAGAATTAAGAATCAATTGATTCTTAGATGAACAAAAGAAAATTCTACTAGAAATTCTAGATCTTGGTTTTCTCAGGAAGACTGTGTGGCAGACAAATGCTAAGGTGGCACCTCTAATCTCTTCTCCTGATGGTCATTGCTTTGTGTGGCCTCCTCCCCTTGAGTGTGAGTTAGGACCTGTGACTTGCTTCTAAGCCATGGAAATGGCAAACGTGGTGGATGTGATGTCATACATGGGATGACATCACATTATGTAAAACACTCTACTGTTAGCAGACTTGTTCTAGAGACTCTCCTTGCTGTCTTGATGAAGTAAGCCACTATGTTAGTAAAGTCCAATGGCAAAGAACTGTGGGCAGCCTCTAGGAAGCGGGGTGGCCTCTGGTAACTCTAGGCAGTCACTAAAAGATGAAGGAAGCCTTCAGCTGATAGAAAGCAAGAAGCCCAGGCCTTCAGTTCTGTAGACACTAGGAAATTAATTATGTCTTATGATCTGAGTAAGAGTAGAAGTTGATTCTTTCCCGTTCTAACCTCCAGATGAGAACACAGCCCAGCTTCCACCTTGATTTTAGCTTTGTGAAACCCTAAGTAGCAGAGTACCCAGCTAAGCTTATCCACAGAAACCATGAGATAATAAGTGTGTGTTTTTTTAACGTTAATTTTGTAGTAGTTTGTTACCCAGCAATAGAAAACGAATATGGATAACCTTCTTTTATTTTCTGGGTTCCCTAACACGATTTGAAATTGAAAGATGTTAGTATGACTAAAAAAGAAAATAAGACAGGGTTTAGCTGCAAACTATCAATCTGAAAACTTATTGGAATTTTTAAATATTAAATACAATTAAGGAGCTTTCTTTTCATTAGATTTCTGCTGAAAGATTAGGCAAAAACAAACTAAATAGAGATCACTCTTCTAAAATAATTCCAAAGAGGATTTAAATTCTTAATAGTAATTTTTGAAAAATTATTAAATTGCTTTTCATCTTAGTTGTTAGGGTATTGGACAGTCACTGATATGGCTTTATGCAGAAATAAATGAGTACAGTTTAGTATCCATGAACTGCAGACAAATAGATTGACATATATTATTTAAAAATACAATGGTTATGGGCCAGGCATGGTGGCTCACGCTTGTAATCCCAGCACTTTAGGAGGCCGAGGTGGGTGGATCACGAGGTCAAGAGATTGAGACCATCCTGGCCAACATGGTGAAACCCCGTCTCTACTAAAAATACAAAAAAAAAAAAAAAAAAAAATTTAGCTAAGGTTGGTGGCGCGTGCTTGTAGTCCTAGCTACTTGAGAGGGCTGAGGCAGGAGAATGGCTTGAACCCAGGAGGTGGAGGTTGCAGTGAGCCAAGGTCGCACCACTGTACTCCAGCCTGGGCGACAGAGCAAGACTCCATCTCAAAAAAATAAATAAAAATAAATAAATGAATAAATAAAGATTATGTCAGCAAGACATGCACTTACATTTCAAAATTTCCCACAGAAATAATGAGAAAACACATCAGTAATATAACCTTAATTTTTAAGCTATTTTTCAGCCTGTTTCTATTCAAAAGTAAATAAGAGTTTAATATAATTAGTCTTGAAAAGATTAGAAAGAGAGATGAAAATTTACAGAAAAGTTACCTGATACATTTGAAACAATACCTTTCTACAAACAATTTCAAATTCTACTTTGGAAAACAGAAATTTTAACTGGTTCTATGCACAAGATGGAAGGCATATTTGAAACAATACTATTCTTAAATGTTCCATCCTACTATCCCCAGAAGGCGTCAAATATTCTTAAAAACACAAATGTTTTAGAAAATAATAACTTGGAAAAGAAAATATAAAGTACCATCATAAAATGTCCAAAAGACTTGAAATGTAAATTTCATATCCATTCATTTATTCCTCGATCCATTTGTTTAAAAATACACATTGAATTTCTGTGTATTTATCAGTCTGATGCACAACAGTTAGATATTGTACCATACTTCATTGATTCAGTAATGAGGTTGGGCCACAAAAATACTGTTTTTACCATTTTATAACAGTTTTAGCTGGTTTGAAAGTGCACTTTATTAGCCAAAGGCCCACTGCGTTGCATTCTGTTCACTGGTTCATCCCCGTTCTTTCCATTGTGTTCTTGCCATTTTCTTTTGTCGTCTTTCCCATCTTCCCACCCCCCACAACTGCTATTTAATCTGAGTGGGTTTAAAACTTCTAAAAGCTTTCTTTTTTTTAAAAAAAAATAACTTTTAATTTTAGATACAGAGGGTACATGTACAGATTTATTGTGCAATGCCAAGGTTTGGAGTACGATGGAGCCTGTCACCCATGCAGTGAGCATAGGACCAAATGGTAGTTCTTCGACCTCCTGCCTTAACCTTCTATGAGTCCACAGTCCCTGTTGTTCCCATATTTATGTCCATGTGTGCTCAATGTTTAAGTCTCACTTATAAGTGAGAACATGTGGTATTTGGTTTTCTGTTCCTGAGTTAATTTGCTTAGGATTATGACCTACAGCTGCATCCATACTGCTGCAATGGACATAATTTCATTCTTTTTTTATGGCTGTGTGGTATTCCATGGTGTATAAGTATCACGTTTTCTTTATCCAATCCACCGTTGATCAGCACCTCAGTTGATTCCATGTCTTTGCTATTGTCAATAGCACAGCGATGAGCATGCAAGTGCCGGTGTCTTTTGGGCAGAAAATTTATTTTCTTACAGATATATACTCAGTAATCAGATTGCTGGATCAAATAAAATCTTTCTATTTTAAATTTAAAAAATAAAATATTTGGGGATTTTTTTGAATGAATGGTGTAATACATTTTTACAAAGAATAATTTATCAATAGAAAGCAAAAGCCTCCAGGCTATAGTTGGTTTTATGAAACCATTTAATTAGTGACCATTTCAAGCTACTACATAGCCCCTGGTAAGTTGCAGGAAGGGCCACAGCTTCTCATTGTTCATCATTTTGCCAAAGTTGTGGTTTATGGTTTCATGCCCCTACCTCCAAAAGGCTTCATAGCATATACAGATGCTCCTGGATTTACAATGGGGTTACACTCTGATAAACCCATCATGTTGAAAGTATCATAAGTTGAAGGTGTGTTTTTAATTTTTAACTTATGATAGGTTTATCCAGTTGCAACAGCATTGTAAGTTGAGACGTGTAGTGAATGTTCATTGCTTTCGCCCATCATAAAGTTGAAACATAGTTAAGTTGGACCATCATAAGTCAGGGACTGTCTGTAGCTAATTTTGTCCGTATGGCATGATAATCTTATTTGGTACCATTTTATATATGATAGTAATTTATTTTTAAAATATGGTCATAAAAATAAATGAGTGATTTTTAATTTATCAAAATAATTCTTCACATTTTTCTATTAGGAGTATTAATTTTAAGGTGAATACAAATCACTGATAAAAATAAATCTATGTATTTATTTAATGACTGATTTTCTACATAAGTTGTTTTTTATAAATAGAGATGTTTTCATTTATTTCTCAGACAACTTTCAGCAGGTTCTGCTATCACAGATGTTAATAGAGGTATACCTCAGAGATACTGTGGTTTTGGTTTCAGACCACCACAGTAAAGCAAATATCACAGTAAAGTCAGTCACACATTTTTTTTGTTTCCCAGTGCATATAAAAGTTATATTTATGCTATATACTGTAGTCTATTCAGTTTCTTTGCTCATCCTTAAGAAACTCTTCATCCATTCAGAGTTTATCATGAGATTGTAACAATACAGTCACATCTTCAGGCTCCACTTCCAATTCTAGCTCTCTTGCTATTTCCACAACATCTGTTGCTCCTTCCTCTGTTGAAGTCTTGAACCCCTCAAAGTTATTCATGAGGGTTGGAACAAATGTGTTCTAAACTCCTGTATGAAGGGGTGGCCTGACACCTGTGGGCGTTTCTCGTTAGGTGGAACGAGAGACTTGAGAAAAGAAATGAGACACAGAGACAAAGTATAGAGAAAGAAAAAAAGTGGGCCCAGGGGACTGGCGCTCAGCATACAGAGGACCCACACCGGCACCAGTCTCTGAGTTCCCTCAGTATTTATTGATCATTATCTTTACCATCTCGGAAAAGGGGAAGTGGCAGGACAATAGGATCATAGTAGGGAGAAGGTCAGCAGAAAGACATATGAATAAAGATCTCTGCGACATAAATAAGTTTAAGGAAAAGTGCTGTGCCTTGATATGCATATGCAAACATCTCCATAAACCTTTTTAGTGCATAAAGAGCAGCATTGCGCTAGCAAGTCCCACCTTCAGCCCTAAGGCGGTTTTCTCCTATCTCAGTAAATAGAACATAGAATCGGGTTTTACACTGAGACATTCCATTGCCCAGGGACAGGCAGGAGACAGATGCTTTTCTCTATCTCAACTACCCAGAGGCCTTCTTTCCTCTTGTACTGGTCCTCCTCAGCACAGACCCTTCACGGGTGTCAGGCTGGGGAACGATCAGGTCTTTCTCTTCCCACCAGGCATATTTCAGACTATCATGGGAAGAAACCTTGGACAATACCTAGCTTTCCTAGGCAGAGGTCCCTGCGACCTTCCGCAGTGTATGTGTCCCTGGGTACTTGAGATTAAGAGAATGGTGATGACTTTTAACAAGCATACTGCCTTCAGGCACTTGTTTAACAAAGCACACCGTGCACAGCCCCAAATCCATTAAACCTTGAGTCACCACAGCACATGTCTCTTGCAAGGACAGGGTTGGGGGTAGGGTCACAGATTAACAGCATCTCAAATACAGAACAAAATGGAGTCTCTTATGTCTACTTCTTTCTATATAGACATAGTAACAGTCTGATTTCTCTTTCTTTTCCCCACACTGTAAATGTTGATGTTTTGATCTTTTCCCAGAATCGTGAATATTCTTAATGACATCCAGAAAGATGGCTCCTTCCCAGAAGTTTTTCAGTTCACCTTTTCAAGATCCTTCAGGGTAACCATTATCTACAGCAACTATGGCTTTACAAGTGTTAAATAATAAGACTTGTAAATAATAATAATTTTAACTTACAAGTCTTGAATAATACAAGTCTTAAATAATGATTTTAAATAATAGGACTTGCAAATCAAAATTACTCCTTGATACATGGGTGCATAACAGATCTTGGGTTAACAGGCACAAAAACAACATTAATCTTGTACATCTCCATCAAAGCTCTTGGGTGACTTGGTGTACTGTCAATGAACAGTAACATTTTGAAAGAAATCATTTTTCCTGAGCAATAGGTCTCAACAGTGGGCTTAAAATATTCAATAACCCATGGTGCAAACAAATGTAAGGTCATCCAGGCTTTGTTTTTCCCTTTATAGAACACAGACAGAGTGGATTTAACGTAATTCTTAAGGTCCTTAGGATTTTCAGAATGGTCAATGAGCATTGGCTTCAACTTTAAATCAACAGTTGTGTTAGTCCTTAACAAGATAGTCAGTCTGCCCTTTGAAGCTTCAAAGGCAGACATTGACTTTTCCTTTCTAGCTATGAAAGTCCTAGATGGCATCATCTTCCAATAGAAGGATGTTTCCTCCACAGTGAATATCTGTTGTTTAGTGCAGCTACCTTTAACAATTATCTTAGCTAGATCTTCTGGATAACTTGATGCAGCTTCTACAATAGCACTTGCTGCTTCACCCTGCAATTTTATGTTGTGAAAATGGCTTCTTTCCTTAGACCTCATGAAACAACCTCTGCTAGCTTCAAACTTTTCTGCTGCAGCTTCCTCATCTCTCTCAGCCTTCATAGAATTGAAGAGAGTTGAGACCTTGCTCTGGATTAGGCTTTGGTTTAAGGGAACGTTGTGGTTGTTTGATCTTCTATCCAGACCACTCAAACTTTTTCCACATCAGCAATAAAGCTGTTTTGCTTTCTTATCATTCGTGTATTCACTGAAATAACACTTTTGATTTCCTTCAAGAACTTTTCCTTTGCATTCACAACTGTTTGGAATAAGCGGCCTAGCTTTCAGCCTATAATGGCATTTGACATGCCATCCTTACTAAGCTTAATCGTTTCTAGCTTTTGATTTGAAGTTAGAGATGTGCGAGTCTTCCTTTCACCTGAACACTTAAATACCATCGTAGGGTTGTTAACTGGCTAATTTCAATATTGTTGTGTCTCAGGGAATAGGGAGGTCCAAGGAGAAAAAGAAATATGGAGGAACAGTAGGTCAGTGGAGCAACCAAGATACAACATTGATTAAGTTTGCTGTCTTATATGGGCATGGTACATGGTGCCCCCAATTACAATGGTAACATCAAAGATCACTGATAACAGATCACAATAACAGATATAGTAACCATGAAAAAGTCTGAGATATTGTAAAATATTGGCAAAATGTGACACAGGAACACAAAGTTTACAATAGTGTTGGGAAAATGGCACCAATAGACTAACTTGACCCAGGATTTTCATGCACCTTCAATTTGTAAAAAGTGTAGTATCTGCAAAGCACAATAAAGCAAAATGCAATAAAATGAGTCATGACTGTACAAGTGTTTTTTATGTTGACACTAGCTAGCTGAGGTTCTTCAAAACACAGGCAAGGACCCCCTGGTTATAAATATAAACAGTATTTTTGATTTGTTTAAATGTCTTATGCATGATATACACACTTTTTAGTTGCAAAGAAATTCCTTCCTGTAGTGTATTGTAACTATTTAGGAAATGTAAGGATTGCTTAGGAATAATATATTCTTTTTGATATTAATTCACAACCTCATTATATGATCTTAGAGCAAAATCTACTCTATAAAAATAAGTATTCCTTAAAATGTATTCTTAGAAAATGTTAACTATTATGTGTAATCACACTCTTTAACCTTTAAACTTTTTTCTAGGCTTGTTAGCAACTTCACAAGAGGATATTCCATTTGTGTTTATCTTTTACAAATGCAACGATTAATTAGGCATCTCTAAAAGTCTTATTATTTCTGCATTCATTTCACAACTTCATCCAGTGAGCTATTGAGTTATTCTAAGGGGTCCTCAGTGTTTTCAAATGATGTACCTTCCCCAGAGGAGCCCTAAGATATTGCAGTGTGACTGTTTTCCTGTGTAACGTTGGAAAAAGACCACATTTGTTTAAAATATCTCAGCTGCTGAGAGGTTGTCTTAATAGTTCATCAAATATCTTCCTCTGATCGACAACACTGTGGCAATAATTGACTTCTTCAACTGTGAAGGTCATTGGCTCACAGAGGTTTATGGGCTAACCTAGGTAAGGGGCAGCAGCTTGCTCCTAGATCTTATAAAATTAATAATAATTAGTAGAAACCAAAGGGTTCTGAGTAGACCCTTAGGACACTGACAATATTAATAGTCTGTGTAAATACTGGTGACCCTGTTTTCTCCCCAACGGTGTGCGAGAATTAGTGGGTACTCTGTATTAGACACATTAATGCTTCTATGTGGTTTTCTATGATGGATATTGATGATGGAAAATCATGTCTCAAAAACCTCTTTAGGATATATGGCTATAATTTGTCAGCACTACTCTTGGAAAAATAGTGGAAATAAGTGTTCCTTTATAACTCTAAGGAAAAGAAGAGTACACTATAATTAGTTTATATTGATGCTTACAAGCAGTTACATTCAAAATATTTTACAAAATTGAATCTTAGACTCAGTGAAATAAGTTATATTTCAGTTGCTTTCCTTTTTAGTGGTCTTGCACATCTTTTTCACATCTCAATTTTTAATAGAGTATTGTTTAATGGCCAGATGTTCCTTTAGGTCTCATATATTTTCTACTAGAGAAAAGACAAAGGAATAGCCTCATAGAGCCTTTCTATGGATTCAGTAAACCTGTCCTAATCAGGAGAGGAAAACATGATATTGAGGTACATCATGTCAACCAAATACTTGTGTGGATATAACCCAAACTTATTCAAATAAGACATCTAAACCCTTAAACCTATAGAATGCAGATGCTTGTAGATAGCTCAAACTCATGAGATTAAAGTGGATTTTACTAATGATCTACCCTGTGGATTCAGTGGGCACTACATACCAAGCTTTCAATTCAAATTGAGTTTACAAATAAAATAACATTAAGAAAGGGTTGTTTTCCTCTTTTATTAAGTCAGCAAATTCAGAGACTTTTAAAATAAGTGTAATTTTATCAATGATGAATAATTTATAAAATCTAGAATATAATTAATTTTAGTATTATATATGCTTGCTTTAATTGGCTCTTAAGTACAGGCATTTAATACTATTATCATAATAGACTTTTGTTTATATGCAATTAGAAAATGCGCTGTTGAGAAAATCACAAGATTCAAATTGTAACTAGCATACATGTAATAACATTGTGGTTAAATCACGTAACATTATTTTAAAATAATAAGAAACCCCTATTTATTTCAACAAAAGAATATATACAAAATACTGTATGTAATCCTAAAAATTAAGTTTGAAATTTAGCCTAATTTGCAAAGCACAAAAATATACCATGTATTTTCATTGTCATAAAGTTTAAAAATTTGATGCAAAATTCCTAGGAGTTATCTCAATAAAAAATGTTAAATTTAAATATTACCCGCCAAATATTAAATGATTTGAGTGTAAAAGTCTCTTGCTCAAATGGAAGTCTGGATCTCAATTTGAGCAACTTGAGAAAAAAAGAATATTATTCATCTTTTGAAATATTCATTGTAAATAGCATACTTGCATTTTAAGGAATATTACCCATGTGATACACTATTTTCTTGAAAAAAACGCAAATTCCTTCAAATTGCAAAACAATGAAATCAGTTTATAACAGACTGATATTTTCAAAATTGATAAATTCAAAGACCAAGAAGCCAAGCAAAGGATTAATTAGTATTTCTAATTAAACAAAAATATGTAAAACGATTCTATTCAAACAAGATATTTTATGTCCACCAAATGTAAAAATGCCTTATATCTGAGGAACTACCATGATATAAAAGATAATTTTCCACATTTTTACCTTCATATTTTCCAACTGTATGATTTCTGGGATGATTTTTGAGAAAATGGAAATATGCAACTCCATCCAATGCTGATGTGAGTGTAATTGATGTGGTCATTCTGCAAGGTCATCCTGTGCCATATGGTGAAGCCATACAGTGGTTATGTCTTTTGATTCAAAAACTATGTGGAACACACACTTTTACACACAGTTATCTTTGTGTGTAGAGAAATTGTTCATGACATCTTTTAACCTTTTTTGCTCATCTGTATTTCCAGAATTTTCCATAATATTTGTGTATAATTTTGTAACAAGTTACATTCTAAAACAACAGCAAAAGACTGAAATTACAGATGTAAGATATAGGAAAGGAAATTTTATTTGCAAAAAATGTAGCATGTTTTCTCCTTAAAATTTTGGGGGAAGAATATTCTGAGTGAAGATGCCAGAATCACGGTTGATTAACATGGCTGATTACCTGTATAATACAAACATAATGCCATTGATATCTGTTTATTTCATGTGTTGACCTTATGTTTTCTGCTACTAATTATTCAACATTGATTAGGTCTGTGAGAGCTTCACTGGAGACTTTTTTTTTCTTCTCCAAACCTGTTCTTGTCATAATGTCATAGCTCATTAAATGGTCAAAGTCTTGAGATTAGAAAGGCTGTGCCACAACTCTATGGTCACTTTTATCTTTTTTTTTTTTTTTTTTTTTTTTTGAGACAGAGTCTCGCTCTGTCGCTCAGGCTGAAGTGCAGTGGCGTGATCTCGGCTCACTGCAGCCTCTGCCTCCTGGGTTCAAGCACTTCCCCCATCTCAGCCTCCTGACTAGCTGGGATTACAGGCATATGCCACCATATCCGGCTAATTTTTGTATTTTTAGTAGAGATGGGGTTTCACCATATTAGTTAATCCCAGCACTTTGAGAGGCCAAGACAGGTGGATCACCTGAGGTCAGGAGTTTGAGTCACTTTTATCTTTATATGTTGAGATGATCGTATATAAAATAAGATGTATTTGGCCACCACAGGTGTTCATTCTGCCTAAAATGTTCTTTCCCCATGTTTAGTCTCACTAATATCATCATATTCCTTATGTCTTAACCTCATTGTTGCCTTTTTAAAAAGGCAGAGGCAGATTTTCCATGTGTCTGAATGCCTATGGCAGTTCCCAGCATCCATGTGTGATGTGAGGATGTAATCAACATCTGTCTCCCCAAGGACACTCCTGGCTCCCTTTGGTCCTTGAGAGGGTCCATGTCACTCCTCAGTGTGTACCCCATGTCTAGCATGGTGCTTTAGCTACCAAAAGCCTGCCATCTTTACTGACTGAATGAATGAATAAGAATTCTTTAAAGTTTAAACAGATCTAAAAATCTAAACGAAACCTCCTAAGTCACATATTCAAGATCCTTCAGCTTGTGACAAAGAGTAGCCTCAAACCAAATTCCTGGTGTTATCTCAGTGCTGCAACACAGGCTGACTCCCAGGAATATTTCAGACCTGAGATGCTCCTTGTGCTCCTTGGCCGACAGAAGGGGCCCTTCTACTCCAGGCCTGGAGGAAGAAGAATCCAGAACCTATGTTTTTCTTAATGAAAAGTCTCAAGTCATAACAGTGTTATCACTAAGTCAGGAAAACATTAATCTAGATCAATAGAAGCCACACAATGTCTTTTAGTCTTTCTTTTCAGAAACATCAATTATTTCTATTTGAATATAAAAACAAGGTTTTGGAACCTTGTCTTTATCAATTCTGTCGTTCTGCAAGTACTTCAGGCTGTAAGTTATTTGGTACAATCTTGAAACTAGTTTTAGAATTTGTGTGTACTGGCTGCTCAATTTATATTTGGAGAATCATATTCTACTTCAATAGCTTCACATACTACTATAGCCAAGAACTAAAGCAAGCATGACCCTTAGGCCTGGTCAAAATATATCTTTTTAATGTGATTCCAAGGCATATATTTAAAAGTCTCTTTGAACGTTGAGACTTTTAAAGGCCTTCTTCCAAAAGTCCTACAATTGGACCTGAAAATAATATAATACAAATAAATAAAGTAATGGAATAAATGTCTTTATGTCTCTGTTGGTAATCACCAACACAGTAAGATGTTTTAAATATTTGTACATGTTAATACTTTAATATCAATGAAGATATAGTGAATAGTTGAGGAATGTTCAGGAAACATTGCAGGAGAGGTTGAGAATCAATATTGAGAATATTTTGGATAAATTTTTAGAAGTGAGTGTGAAGGCAAATGCACAGTATCAAGGAAAAAAGTTCAACCAATTCAAATAAAAAAAAAGACCAAAGAAAACCACCTTTAAATTCAATGTCCTTTTCCCCTGTGATTCAAATGTAGATCATTTTAGCAGATAAACATATTTTTCCCACACTAACCTATGTAGTAAAAGATTAGCTCAGATCAACAGGCAATTTTCATGGCTCAGCATTTTCCTTTTCATATTCAAAGTCTTTAAATGCTGTTGATTAAATTTGTATCACAAGGTAAATTGTGAACTTGTCAAACACAAGACAAACACACCGTACTCCTTGTTGCCAACAGGTGGCTTGCTGCTGACACAGACACTGAGATTGTGTTGCTCAGCTCTGCAGCAGGGCAGAGGATCAAGACAGCCACAAACCTCCCAAACATCATCTTTGATCTTTATAAAGTCTTCAAGTTCCCCTCAGCCTTGAGCAAGTCACATGCAACTTTTAACCCCCTTTCTAGTCATTAAGTACACAAGTATGCATGTATATGTCCTCTCCCTGCCACTTCAGGTAGGAAATGGCCATTCAAGAAATGCTCATCGCCTCTTTATTATAGGCAAAGTGTGACACGGTGTTTGTGACTCTTGGGCTAAGTGTGCTCTCTGGTTGAAATAGCGGAGGAGCTTCTTGATGCTGTTGGGCAGTTTGCCCTTTCATTTCGGAGAATTGGAGTTCCTTTTGTATTTACCCTGTCAAAGTGAGTAAAAGATGAATAACTACTACTACTGATAGCAATAGTAATAGCTCTCTGTACATTTCCATTCATGGATCTTGAGTGATACTAAAGATGCGCTTTGCAATGGTAATTGATTTTCCGTTTCCCCTGCTCTGTACGGCATAGAAGAGTTCCCAGTTAGAACCAAGATGATGGAGATCATGTTCTTCAGAGAGGGAAAAATGTGCACCCGATATTTTAGGAAACTGGTCCTGGAATAAAGCTGATTTTGAAGCCCCAGGAATCCTTATGTTTGGTATATTTAGGTAACACCCTGACATTTACCCTGCACCACCTATGTCCACAACTCTCCGTGTATAGATGAACAGTCTTTAACGTGACGTCATAGAGGGCAGATCAGCTCCATATAAAAACAAAGGTCAAAACTTTCTTCATCTGGAAAAGTTTCTCAAAATCAATGGCTCTACTCTCTTCTGACATAATGTACTAAATACGCACATTTATTGGTAATTTTGCCTCATGAAGCTTTTATAAAAACATATTCATTGCCAAAGAAAAACAATTTTGAGACCAAAAACACTTTGAGAAACGTTAAGTTTCTCCTTCTGCCCTATTTTGTAAAGACTTTTCCTCGTTTATGTTTTCCATTAATATTCTATATTATGGTACACAAACATTAGTGTGGATCAGAATTTCTAAGTTAATATACATTTTAAAGCCATTAGAAAAAGCACAGACTGTGTGGTTGCTCTTTTGATGAGAATGGAGATTGAAGGCAGCTGTTTTCAAAAGCACTAATGTACTTCAAACAATGATGTAATATCTAATGTACATAACCTTTTAAAACCTGGTAATATAGAAGACATTTAGATTTACTGTGGAAATATATCTCAATTTTATTTCCTGCAAAAAAAGAATACAGGGACGCATGCGGAGTTATGTTTTTCCATTTGCTATCTAAATGCCTTGGCCCATAAATAAACTTACCCACCACCCAGTATACGGATGAATTTTGCAATCACCCTCTCAGTATAACAAAAATATAAGAAAATATTCAGCATCATTAAGATCATAAATAGTGTCCCTTTGGACTAATCAAATTAAGGATAAATATTCTGTTCATGTGGGGAGGACTAATTAAACTCTGTGTATTTTGCTCTCATAGCCATCCCTTCTATACGTATTAATTGAGCTTCTATTTTAAAGAAGTCTGTGGAAAACAAAGTAGACTAAGCCACAGTTTATTATCTTAGAACTTTTCATGTAAGGAGGGAGAACTCAAGCATGTCAATACAAGATATGTTCATTTCCTGCTGATGTTGTAATAAATTGCCACAAACTTAATGGCTTAAAGCAGCACAAGCTTATTGTCTTAAAGTTTTGGAAATCAGAAATACATTATAAATGGATCTGCAGGTCTGTATTCCTTCTGGAGGCTCTAAGGAACTATTCATTTCCTTGCCATTTCTAGCTTCTACAGTTTTCCTCCATTCCTTGACTCATGGTCTCTTTCTCTGTCTTCAAAATCAGCAGCATATCGTCTTTTATCTCTGTTTCTGTTGTCGCATCTTATTCCCTGACTCTTACCCTCCTGCCTCCCTCTTCTACTGACCCTTGTGATTACACTGGACCTGTCCAGATCAGCCAGGAGAATCCCCTCATCTCAACAGCTTTAACATAATCACATGTGGAAAGTCCCTTTGCCATGTGAGTAACGTAACACAGGGAATACTTCTGGTGGCGGAAGGAGTGTTCTGCCTAGGACATGAGATAAGCTGTCCAACAGAGCTAGAGCACAGACAGAAATGGATATAGAGATATCTGAAGGTGGAAGATGGATTGGAACAGAGGGATGAGAGAAGCAAGAGCTGAGAGAGGTGGTACCCTGGAACATTTAGCATTCTTTGAATGTTTAGGGCTTGCTAAGGGCATATGAAGAGAAGTCTGTAGACAACAGACATCACTAATGGAGGGAACTATACTACCCAAAGCAAGGACATGAAAGATTCAGGTCATGTCTAAGATATAGTATGTTTGTGAAGATGTTGAACAGGAGATTGAGTTCATCAGATCCCTCTTTTGGGAAGATAACGTTGGCAGTAATACAGTTAGGTGATACGTACTCATCCCGATGGGGCATATGAGATGACACACAATCAACTGGGGTTGAAAAAAGAACATTTTTAATTTTTTCTTTTATTCATCGTTACGTTCATTTCAATTTGAAATCATGTTTACTTTATAAGGTGTAAAATTTGAAGTATAGAAAAACATCAGTAACATATTTATACATGTTATACATATTTACAAATTATACATAATAATATACATACACAGTACATGTATTTTTTTAACTTCAACTTATGTCTAAATGCCTTCACCCAAACAATAACAATAGCAATGCATTGCCCTATTGAGGTTAGGCGTGACTAGTTCAGGATATGCCTCAGATTGGGGAGAACGGTTCAATTAGAAACTGTAACAGAAGTTAGAAATCTGATTATTTTATATCTTCTACAACTTTATACAGGTAAAAGCTACAGAATTCTGTGAATAATTATATGTTATTCTTTGGACTCTGTGTCTGGGGGATGTGGAATCTTGAAACCTTAATGAATGATGGTATAACTTGAATTAAAACACAGAATACAGAATAAAAATAAATCAAAGGAGAAAATAATGAATCATAAAGTAAGGATTTCAAAGAGTAAATGTGCTATATATTCTCCTTAATCTGGTAACCATAGAGTTTTGGATCATAAAAGGATAATTTAGCTCTGTGGTATTGCATCCTAAGTTCCTTTAATCAAGAGATGGAGGTAGTTGAAGAATGGTAATTCTTAGGGCCTGGTACACTTACCATATTTTGATATTTACTGAATCAATAACGGATAATCACCCAAAAGTGTTTCCTTATTTGTAAAATAATGGATTATACTATTTCTCATCTCATATTGTTATTCCTAGAAACGAGTGAGTCAATAATTATACATAACATTTAGTTAGTACTCAATAAATATTAGTTATTTAAAAAATAATTTCCAAACATGTTTAAAAATAACTCTCACACAAATATAGAGTAAGCACATGCCAAAGATTTATTTATTCTATTAATGAGAGAGAAAGCAAAATGTTAAAACTCACTGAAAAGAATTCAAGAGATGGAGCATACACACAAACAGAAATAAAGAGCGTTGGCATAAGATCGCTAAATAGTAGGACAAAACTGGTCAGTCTCCTACAACACAATCCAATCTTTTGTTTTGGGGACTACTAAACAAAAATCCCTGGAAGTTCTAACAGATAAAAATCTGTAAGTTAACATGAAATTCCATGGAATCTTGACCAAAATAAATAAAAAATAAAGCATAAAACAGGAGTACAGTCTTCTTTATAATTCATAATTGTTGCTTTGTGACCTGTTATTGTTTCAACATGACAATAAAATGACACGAAGTCATCTTTTTGCCTTATTTCCAAGTTTTAAATAATAGTATTATCATGTTCACTATGCATTGAGAAAACTGACCTTTAGAAAAGGTACGTAACTTATTTTAGGTAAAATGATTTATAAATGGTGGTTCCAGGATTTCAATACAGGGGAATTTGAATGTCAGTCATTAATAGTAGTTGCTGCTGCCATGTATTGGGTCTTTGTTTCCTCCTTCCTTCCTTCCTTCCTTCTTTCCTTTCTGTCTCTCTCTTTCTCCTTCCTTCCTTCTTTCCTTCCTTCTTTCCTTCCTTCTTTCCTTCCTTCTTTCCTTTCTCTCTGTCTCTCTCTTTCTCCTTCCTTCCTTCCTTCCTTCCTTCCTTCCTTTCCTTCCTTCCCTTCCCTTCACTTTTTTTCCTTCCTTCCTTTCCTTCCTTCCCTTCCCTTCCCTTCCCTTTCCTTTCCTTCCTTTCCTCCCTTCCCTTCCCTTCCCTTCCCTTTCCTTCCTTCCTTGACGGAGTCTCACTCTGTTGCCCAGGCTGCAGTGCACTGGTCTGATCTCGGCCCACGTTCAAGCAATTCTCCCGCCTCAGTCTCCCGAATAGCTGGCACTACAGGTGTCCGCCCCCATGCCCAACTAATTTTTGTATTTTTAGTAGAGACGGGATTTTGCCATGTTGGCTAAGCTGGTCTCGAACTCCTGGCCTCAAGTGATTCACCCGCCTTGGCCTCCCAAAGTGCTGGGATTACAGGCATGAGCTACCGTGCCCAGCCTAGGTCTTAATGTATTGTGGATTCACCTAAATGTTGTATGTGTATTAACTTATTTAATTCTCACAGGAAACTGAGGTACTGGTACTATCCCCATTTACTGATAGAAAACTACTGTTTGTCAGCTATATGTGTTAAGTGGAATAAGAAAAAGTTAAAACACTGGGAGTGTATATTGTACTGAGAGTTATCAGTGTTCATCCATCTATGCCACTTGATCAGAAATGCCTGGGCCTTGGATTGAGACATAATACTATTCTCATAGCTAATTAAATTTACTTTGTCCTGCCAATCACCATGATGAAGAGACTAGAGATAATACATAGATTATTTATTTTTTGAGATTCTTAGCTTAGTGATTCATATTTTCTCCCTTGACTTCCTTCTCTCTTTTGTTTGAATTCCATTTACTGATTCATGTCATACCAACTTGATTCATGTCCCAGACTTAAAATCATTTCAGAGTCTCCATCTTCTCCACTGAGTAAGTATACTTAGTTACTGGCTGTATTCTAGGATTGTACTTCTTCAGCGTAATACAAGCTTAAAATTAATAGTAGCCTTTATTTAACTCAATGTTATTCAGTCTATTCCTTTCCAAGACATTTTCTACATCAGTTATCTCTAATCTCAACTAAGACAAAGATAGGACAGTTGATGCTGGTGGTGGTGATATTATTCTTAGTTTTAGGTTTGAGGTATGTGGAAAAAATTGAAGAGTCAAAGGAAGGTGCGTGTACCATCTACCTACCTACTTACCTACTTACTTACCGACGGACCGACCTACCTTCCTACCTACCTACCTACCTACCTGTTTCATGATAAATTATGCACAAATTCTATTGCCCTAAATATTGTGCATATTACAAAATAACAATACATTTGAAATTATAAAGTAAAAATAAATCAACTCAGGTTGATTTTCTTACACTCTCCCCATCTCTGACCAGGGTGTACGTATTTCATTTAAGAAACTAAAACTAAACAGCTGTCAGTGTTATCTTTCCAAAAGAGATATCAATGGTGCCATTCTCCTGCTCAGAAATTTTAAACACACCCCATGAACCAAAGTCTCCTGCACTTTATTCTTTCTTGCCTTTTATAATACGGTTCTCTCTACTCGAAAAGCACCTTTTCTTGCCTGTTTCTCTATAGCCATCTATCAACACTAATTAAACACTCCCAAGGTAACACTTATTTCTTTACTGCCCTTTCCCATCCTGTTCTAATCAATTTCCCTCTTCCTTATTTCTGTAGTAATTACTGCCTTTGTTATGATAATATGACAGTTTACACTGCAGTAGAAATTGCACCGTCTTTATCTCTCCAAGAGAACTCCAAGAAAACAGTAGACCGTGGCTGAGTCTTCTTTGTTTTCTTGGTAGGACTTTGCAAATAGTGGATGCTTAATAATGGGATGTCAAATAAATACCTTCTTTGAGAACAAAAGAGACAGGCTTGAATTAGCTCCTACTTGAACAAATATTTTTGTATTCACTTCAGATTAAATCTCAGAGATTACCTTTTATGTTTATTTGATGATTCTGATTGGTTTGTTATATTTTTCCGGACTGCGATAGTGGTTTGCAGAGAGATTTACACTATTGCTTACAGATGTGTTTCTATAAATGGGTCAAGATATTATTGAGATAAAAGTTTACACAAGTCTCAATTATTTTCTCCAGGAAATATAATGGAAACATGCTGCATTTAAATTCTCTATTGCTGTATTTGAAAATATTACGTTTTAAGCACTTTAGTAATTTTTAAAGAGCTTTCTTCTATTTCCACTTGCATAAAAAGAGTAACCACAACCTTTTTGCTTTTTCTAATGGTTTTAAAGTTTAGCTTAGACATTCTAATACACCATCATGTTTTCACATAATGATAAATATTTAATGTTAATGGAAAATAGGCATATATTTTGAACATAAACGTGGGAGAAATCTTTAAAAACTAGGGAAAGAAAAAATTTTAAGTTTCTAAAAGTATTTTATTTCTCAAAATATTTTCCTATTGCCAATGAATCTGCTTTGAAAACTCTTTACCATAGAAAATTACTAATGGATATGAGTTTAGCACAGGAAGTGAGGACTAGAGTAAGCACCTACTTTTGATAAACACTTTTTCAGTTTTAGAGAACAGCTTCCAGCTCCTTTGAGTCTAGAGCTGATCTGCTACCTTAAAAATTCCCGTGTGAAATTTCCCTACTGTACAGAGTTTTGGTCAACATAGAAGGCATGGGCTGTCCATTGGATAGTTACTTAAATATATGAAAAGCTAAGGACTCTTATGATATCAAACTTTCCCCTGGCAGGAGTTCCCCTAAAGACTGGACACGCATCTATTCTTTGAAGAACAGAATCTGATGGCTCTTTTGTAACCGAAAAATAATGAGCGAGCCTAGGCCTTACCAGGCTTTAGGTACACTTAGTTATTGACCATATTCTATAGTCGTACTTCTTCAGAGTAATAAAAGCTTAAAATTAGGCTGGGCATGGTGACTCACACCTGTAATTCCAGCACTTTGGGAAGCCAACGTGGGCAGATCACCTGAGGTCAGTAGTTAAAGACCAGCCTGACAACATGGAGAAACTCCGTCTCTACTAAAAATACAAAATTAGCTGGGCGTGGTGGCACAAGCCTGCAATCCTAGCTACTCAGGAGGCCAAGGCAGGAGAATCGCTTGAACCCGTGAGACAGAGGTTGCTGTAAGCTGAGATCATGCCATTGCACTCCAGCCAGGGCAACGAGAGCGAGACTCCGTCTCAAAAAAAAAAAAAAAAAAAAAAAAAAGGCTTAAAATTAATAGTAGCAGGCTTACATAACAGAGGACATTATTAGACACCGCTCAAGGTACAAAGATAGAAACAACCTGGGAACTTTTTGTTTATTATTTATCATTTCACTACTTTGGGGAGAAAAATGGTCCACTTGAAATGATCGTTTGAGCTGGCCAAGAGCAAATCATAGTGTCAGAATCAGAGAGAAAACAAGCACTGAGATTCCTCAATCCTGTGTTAGATCTGCCGGCATCAAAAAAGTCATGAGCATTCTCTTTTAATTTAATTTAATTCAATTCAATTTTATTTTAAGTTCCAGGATACATGTGCAGGACATGCAGGTTTGTTACATAAGTAAATGTGCACCATGGTGATTTGCTGCGGCTGTCAACCCGTCAACCTAGGTAGTAAGCCCCGCGTGCATTAGCTGTTTATCATTATCATCAGTGCCTGTGCCTCACCTAGCTTACCAAGGAGAGACGCGTGCGGGTGAATTTGTGAACTTGATGACTAGAAATGGGGCCATATTCTGCTTGTGGGTACTGATACTAAAAAAATTTGGGGTGATTAAATGCCCGATATTAGGGAGCATTGAAGGACTTCCTTGGTCCTTCACCCTCATGCAGAGCTGAGCATTGTTAAGCCAAAGTCCATGGAAGGACCAAGGACTGAACTGCTACCTCTTCTTTAGCTACTCCCTGATATCAGGAACTGATTTTATGAACTTCACAGCGCATTTATTTTGGGCCTGACAAATTTACAGTGTGCCTTGGGATATAAATTTAATTGCCTATCATCTCAAGCTTTGTCATTAGAAAGGTCACCAGAGAAATATACATAGGGAAATTCTGAAGTATGAAAATCGTGAATCTGAGCTTTTCATTTAACTGAGATTTTATTTTAAGGTCCAATTTTGCTGTGCTATGCCAAAAGCCATTGTAAAACTTGATGGAGAAATCATTTTCTTCCAAAAATGATATAACATTTAATTGTAATTCTAATTATATTCAATTTAATGGCAATTTTAAGGTATATTTTGAATGGAGGCTAAGAGTCCTTTTTGCTTTATTCCTTGGCAACAGAGGGATTGTGAAACTACCTAAGTTGAATGGCATTTGCAATTATGTACTGACCACTTGCTATGCATGGGACTCTAAATTCACTGCCTTGGTTGATGTGAAGAAATGCTTAAACATATGCACTTTAAAGAGTACCTGCATTTCATATCATAGGAAGGAAAGGTATATAATTGGAAATGTGGTTTTCCTGGACCTCCTACTTACTTATATTGATATATTATTTCTATTTAATCTGTAGATGGCATTTTCCTTTGTAATTAATTCCTAAAATTTGTGCAAAAATGTGGTCTATATTTATTCTGCCTCTTTTCTGCTATAATTGCTCTACTAACATCCCTCAATAATTCTTCTTTTCATAGGTAACGCTATAGAAATAAAAGTAAATATTATTTTTCTATCTCCAAAGAAAAATCAACATATCCACCTCAGCTTATGTTCACTCATATTCACATTTTCATTTTTCAATAAATATTGAGTTCTTCTTGCATGTATGTATATAATTTACTGAGTGCAAGGAAGAATTAAAATAAGATATGTGGCAAATACCTGCTTTTAAAGAATACCCAAGTAATATAGACACTCTAAGGTTTGATGAAACATCTAGCAAGGACAGAAAATAAAAATAGTTTTTTTGCTTTTTTTAAGGATGAGGCAAATTTTGGAAGGCTTTCCCATAAGCTAATGGAAAAGACGGATAGAAGACAGAAAATTGATGTAAATATTGAAGAATGTAGCCTTGTAGTATAGTTTGAAGTCAGGTAGCATGATGCCTCCAGCTTTGTTCTTTTGGCTTAGGATTGAGCAATTGCTTATTTCTTTGAGCAGTGATTTGTACTTCTCCTTGAAGAGGTCCTTCACATCCCTTGTAAGTTGGATTCCTAGGTATTTTATTCTCTTTGTAGTAATTGTGAATGGGAGTTCACTCATGATTTGGCTCTCTTGTTTGTCTGTTACTGGTGTATAGGAATGCTCGTGATTTTTGCATATTGATTTTGTATCCTAAGACTTTGCTGAAGTTGATTATCAGCTTAAGGAGATTTGGGGGGAATTTGGATGAATCAGAATTGAAGTGCAAGAAGTTACTTGCACTCCACAATAAGATATGTGCACACAATAAGATTCTTCCTTGCACTCAGTAAATTAAATTACTTGCAAGAAAATAGGAACAATGATAGGCAAGGCAGAATTAGAGATAAAGTGGCCAACAGACAAGTAGGAGCAAAGAAGAGTGTTGGTGTGAAAAGGAGAAGTTATTCAAATGGAAAAAGAAGATTGCAGTGTATTTTGCAAGACTTTGATTCTTAGCTCTTTCAGTCATTTGGGAAAACAATATTTCTAAAGAATGATGACAAAAGACATCCCATTTCTTATTGTAACAAAATCAACAAAAGTTCTTGGTAGTTTTGTAACAGATTAATAACTACATGTTAAATTTTGAGAAATCATATATTTTCTTAAATAGGTTACTAAACATTGAAACTAATGAGGAATGAGGAGCCTGGTATTCCACTCAGAAATACTTTATTATCAATGCTTTATTTATTTTATTTTATTTTTTTTGAGACAAAATCTCACTGTGTCACCCAGGCTGGAGTGCAGTGGTATGACCCATGCTTACTGCAACCTCCGCCTCCCAAGTTCAAGTGATTCTCCTGCCTCAGCCTCGGAAGTAACTGGGATTACAGGCACCCGCCACCACACCTGGCTAATTTTTGTATTTTTAATAGAGATGGGGTTTCACCATGTTGGCCAAGCTGGTCTCGAACTCCTGACCTCAGGTGATCCACCCACCTTGGCCTCCCAAAGTGCTAGGATTACAGGTGTGAGTCACTGTGCCCGGCCTGCTTTACTTATTTTCTAAAATAGACTAATTCTTGTTTCAATTACAGATCTGATAAAGTAGGAGTGAGCTATGTGACACCTAATTGTTCTTCCTTCTTTTTTATATTCTCCTCACTCTATAGCAATTATTATAAAAACCTTAATTTTTTGTTATAAAAAATGAGTCATTTTATATGTCTCCTATTTAAAAATGGAACGGAAACATTTTAACCTGGCACACTCTCTTTTCCTTTTTATTTTCTTAAAAAAGTTGAAAAGTAATGCTTGTTGTAAAAAATTACGGAAAAATTTGGTATTAATAGACCCTGGATTTCTTCTGGCTTATTTTACTTCCTCCTGAATATCCTGTGGAGATTGTATCATCAGGCCAATACTAGAAATATATAAACATACACATTTTGCTTACAGTCTTCCAAGTCAGATATCATCTACTCATAGGCAGCTCAATTCTCCCATGTGTTTAAATCCATCTGGTGCTTTTTATGTTTCTCTGATGTATTTACTCACTGCCATAATTTAGGTGTCAGCATGCCGCTCTGTCTTGAATTATCCACTTTTATCATTCAAATTATTAGGCTGTACATTAAATGAGCTTCTATTTACATGCAACAGTGATTTGCTTCTGCTTTTAAATCCCTTTGGGATTTCAGAGATTTATTTCTAGAAACTGGTTATAGACTATGATCCAAATTACTGTTTATCTGTCTCTACTAAAGACACATGTCGTTGCTTAATATTTCTCAGACTGAGTAGTTATATACCAAGATGATCAGTTATAAACCAACCACAGGAATACAAACAAGTCAATGGTGAGAAATCAGTTAAGTAAGATGTTATTAATGTCCTTCGAGGGAATAATATATGAGTAAACATATGGATAAAAACCAATTGTTAATTCAGGAAGGACTACATGTTGAGGAAGTGAGAATGACAAGTGAAGCCCACCCTTTCTTAGTGACTGGCAGTTAAATAAGGCAAGAAATGGGAGAATAAATGTAGTGGACATTGGATCGACTGAACATCTAGCTGACTTTTCAAGAAAGGGAGATTTGTCCACCTATGAAGATGAGGAAAATGGTCAGTAAGGTATCCTCAAAGCATGTAGACAGAGATGTAATTATTATAGAGAAATCTCACGGAATGATGGAAGGTGGTATGGGTTCAGTGATGTGGGTAGGAAGGAAAGAAAGGTTATTGAAATAGTGAAGGTTGATACAGGGAGAGAAAGGATCATAGTTTATGGCTCTGCCTTTTCAAGTAAAAGAATGAAGCCTTCTTGAGGGCTTCAGGTTATAGACTAACATATAAAAAAGAGGATAAGAAGTAGTTGCTTTCAGGTACATTAAAGAATATAAAATACACTAATAAAGAGTTACAAGAGAAATAAAGGTTCAGGAAAGTTAGAGCATATATTTGTAAAATTACCATTCTCTGTGATTTTTTATTATGATAAAAGACATATAATATGAGATCTACCCACTTAAATTTTAAGTCTTTGAGCTAAGTACTCTATTGTTGATGAGAAGCAGAATGTTACATAGCAGATTTCTACAACGTTTTCATCATGACTGCAAGCATATTTCTCCTTTCCCTCACTCCCTGGAACCACTATTCAGCTTACTTTTTCTATGAAGTTGACTATTTTAGATACCTCATGTAAGTGGATTCATGCAGTTTTTACCTTCCTGTCACTGACTTATTTCACTTAGCCTAATATCCGCCAGATTCATCCATGTTGTAGCATATGACAAGATTATCTTCTTTTTTATGCCTGAATAATGTTCCATTGTGTTACAGCTGGTTCTCTGTATCCATGGTTTCCACATTCATGGATTTAACCAAACTTGGATCAAAAATATTCAGGAAAAAGTTGTGTATAGTAACTTTCTTTCATGTCATTATTCCCTAAACAATTCAGTAGAACAACTATTAACATAGTATTTATATTGTATTAATAGGTTTCATAATTAATCTAAAGATGATTTAAAGTACATGGGAGGATGTGTATAGGTTATATGCAAATACTGCACCATTTTACAACAGGGACTTGAACATTCTCAGATTTTGGTATCTTTGAATACTGAGGGACAACCATATCTACCATATTCTTAAAAAATCCATTCATTTGTCAGTGGATATTTGAGATGCTTCTATCTCTTGATGATAGTGAACAGTGATGCAATAAACCTGAGTGTGTAAATAACTCTTTGAAATCCTGCTTTGAGTACTTTTGGATAATACTGAGATATGAGATTGCTGAATTACATTGTAATTCTATTTTTAATTTTTTGAGTGATTTCCATCCTGTTTTCCATAGCAGCTGCACCATTTTACATTCCCAACAACAGTGAACAAAGGTTCCAATATCTCCACATCCTTGCCAGTGCTTGTTATTTTCTAATTTCTGTTTTTTGATGTTTGTTTTTGATAATGGTCATCCTAATGGGTGTGAGGTGATGCTTCACTGTGGTTTTGATTGGCATTTCCAGGATGATTAGTCATGTTGAGTATCTCTTCATATACCTGTTGGTCATTTGTATGTCTTCTTTGAAGAAATGTCTATTCAAGTCCTTTGCCCATTTTAAAATAAATTGTTTTGCTATTGAATTGTAAGAGTTTCTTATATATTTTGGATATTAACCCTTTATCAGATACATGGTTTGCAAATATTTTCTCCCATTCTGTAGGGTACCTTTTCATTCTGTTGATGATTTCCTTTGCTGTGTAGGAAACTTAGTTTGATGTGGTACCACTTGTCTATTTTTGCTTTTATTATTTGTGCATTTGGTGTTATAGCCAAGAAATCATTGCCAAGACCAATGCTAAAGCTTTCCCCCTAGGTTTTCTTTTAGAAATTTTGGTTTCGTGTTTAAATCTTTAATCCATTTTGAGTTGATTTTGTGGATGGTATAAGATAAGGGTTCAATTCATACTTTTGCATGTGAATATGCATTTTCCTAACACCATTTGTTGAAGAGAATGTCCTTTCCCATTGTGTAGTCTTGGCACCTTTGTCAAATATCATTTAACCATATACATGTGTTTTTACTTTTGGGCTCTTTATTCTGTTTCATTGGTCTTCATATCTGTCTTTATTCCAGTGACATACTGTTTTGATTTTTGTAGATCTGTAATATGTTTTGAAATAAGGAAATGGTTTTGGCTATTTGGGGTTCTATGTGGTTCCACATGAGTTTTAGAATTTTTTTCTATTTCTGTAAAAAGCACCATTGATATTTTGATAGAAATTGCATTGAATCTGTAAATCACTGTAGGTAGTATGGACATTTTAAGAATATTAAGTATTCCTACTCATGAACATGGCATGTCATGATGTTTATTTATGTTTTTTTAAATTTCTTTCAGCATTGTTTTTTGGTTTTCAGTATACAAGTCTTTCACCTCTTGGTTAAGTTTATTCCTAAATATTTTATTTCTTTTGATGTTATTGTAAACGGTATTGTCTTCTTTCCTTTAAAATTTTTTTTATCTCAATAACTGTAGTAATTCAAGTGGTTTTGGGTTACGTGGATGAATTGTATAGTGGTGAAGTCTATGATTTTAGTGCATCTGTCACCCAAGTAGTGTACAATGTACTCAATAACTCAACATTATCCCTCACGCTCTCCCACTGTTTCCCCTTCTGAGACTCCAGTGTTTATTATACCAGTTTGTATGTCTGTGCTTACTCATAGCTTAGCTCCCACTTATAAGTGAGCATATGTGCTTTTTGGTTTCTTGTTCCTGAATTACTTCACTTAGAATAGTAGCTTCTAGTTCCATCCAAGTTGCTGCAAAATACGTTATTTCATCCTTTTTATGGTTCAGTGTTTATTATACCAGTTCATATGTTTGTGTGTACTCATAGCTTAGCTCCTACTTATAAGTGAGCATATGTGGTATTTGGTTTCTTGTTCCTGAATTACTTCACTTAGAAGAATAGCCTCTAGTTCAGAAATAATACCACAATCCACAATCATCTGATCTTTTACAAACCTGACAAAAACAAGAAATGGGAAAAGGATTCCCTATTTAATAAATAGTGCTGGGAAAACTGGCTAGCCATATATAGAAAACTGAAACTGGATCCCTTCCTTACACCTTATACAAAAATTAATTCAAGATGGATTAAAGACTTAAATGTTAGACCTAAAACCATAAAAACCCTAGAAGAAAACCTAGGCAACACCATTCAGGACATAGGCATGGGCAAGGACTTTGTGACTAACACACCAAAAGCAATGGCAACAAAAGCCAAAATTGACAAATGGGATCTAATTAAACTAAAGAGCTTCTGCATGGCAAAAGAAACTATCATCAGAGTGAACAGACAACCTACAGAATGGAAGAAATTTTTTCCAATCTACCCATCTGACAAAGGGCTAATATCCAGAATCTATCTACAAAGAACTTAAACAAATTTACAGGAAAAAAACAACCCCATCAAAAAGTGGGCAAAGGATATGAACAGACGCTTCTCAAAAGAAGACATTTATGCAGCCAACAGACACATGAAAAAATGCTCATCATCACTGGTCATCAGAGAAATGCAAATGAAAACCACAATGAAATACCATCTCACACCAGTTAGAATGGCAGTCATTAAAAAGTCAGGAAACAACAGATACTGGAGAGATTGTGGAGAAATAGGAACGCTTTTACACTGTTGGTGGGACTGCAAACTAGTTCAACCATTGCGGAAGACAGTGTGGCGATTCCTCAAGGATCTAGAACTAGAAATAGCATTTGACCCAGTGATCCCACTACTGGATATATACCCAAAGGATTATAAATCATGCTACTATAAAGACACATGCACACATATGTTTATTGCAGCACTATTCACAATAGCAAAGAGTTGGAACCAACCCAAATGTCCATCAATGATAGACTGGATTAAGAAAATGTGGCACATATACACCATGGAATACTATGCAGCCATAAAGAGGATGAGTTCATGTCCTTTGTAGATATATGGATGTAGCTGGAAACCATCATTCTCAGCAAACTATCACAAGGACAGAAAACCAAACACTGCATGTTCTTATTCATAGGTGGGAACTGAACAGTGAGAACCCTTGGACACAGGGCAGGGAACATCACACACTAGGGCTTGTCAGGGGGTGGGGGCCTAGGGGAGGGATAGCATTAGGAGAAATACCTAATGTAAATGACAAGTTGATGGGTGCAGCATACCAACATGGCACATGTATACCTATGTAACAAACCTGCACGTTGTGCACGTGTACCCTAGAACTTAAAGTATAATTTTTTAAAAAAGAATAATAGCCTGTAGTTCCATCCAAGTTGCTGCAAAAAACATTGTTTCAACCTTTTTATGGCTGAGTAGTATTCTATGGTATGTGTGTATGTATATATGTATACATATCACATTTTCTTTACCCACTCATAGATTGATGTGCTCTTAGATTAATTCCATATCTTTGCAATTGTGAATTGTGCTGCAGTAAACATATATGTGCAGGTGTCTTTTTGATATAGTGACTTCTTTTCCTTTGGGTAGATACCCAGTAGTGGGTTTGCTGAATTGAATGGTAGATTACTTTTAGTTCTTACTAAAAGTTTCTCCATACTGTTTTCCATAGAGTTTGTACTAATTTACATTCCCACCAGCATGTACAAGGGTTCCTTTTCACCACATCTATGCCAACATCTATTGTTTTTTTACTTTAATAGTGGCCATTCTGGCTGGCATAAGATGGTATCTTACTGTAGTTCTAATTTGCATTTGAGATTGTTGTCATAATTTCCTTTTCAGACTATTCATTGTTAGTGAATAGAAACACAAGTAACTGTTGTATATCTGTACCATTTTTGACATTAAAAATGTTTTGAGGCATAGCATTAAGAGAAGAAAATCAGAAATTGCAAAGATTAGGTGGGAGATATAGAGGAAGATTAGTTTCAGCACAAAAATCAACAGATGTGGGAGTCTAACAGGTTGTAGAAGCTGTAATGTCATGGATAATCAGATTAAGGCCTTCAACAATGTTCACTGAGAAAATTTAAAATAATAGCTGGCAATTTTTAATGCATGCCATGTGTATTAGTCTGTTGTCATGCTGCTAATAAAAACATACCTGAGACTGGGTAATTTATAAAGGCAAAGGGGTTAATGGACTCACAGTCCCACCTGACTGGGGAGGGCTTACAATCATGGCAGAATATAAAGGAGGAACAAAAGCATGTCTTTACATGGAGGCAGGCAAAAGAGTGTGTGCAGGGGAACTGCCCTTTACAAAACCATTTGATCTTGTGAGACTAATTTACTATCATAGGAACAGTACAGGTAAAATCTGCCCCTATTATTCGGTTACCTCCCACTAGGTCCCTCCTATATGTGGGGATTTTGGGGGCTACAATTACAGATGAGATTTGGGTGGGGACACAGTCAAACCATATCACCATGTACTAGACACTCTGCCAAGTACTCTACAATTATTATCTCATTTAATTTTTATCACAAGCCTTATGGGCTAGGAATATTAATACTGCCAAGGGTCATATACCTAGAAAGTAAACCCCTTAAGCCCCTGCTCTTAGCCACAGTAACATACAGTTTACTCATTTACCACATAAAAAGTAGGATTAAACATAACAGAAATAGTTCATGTAACCAGTTCTGTCATCACTAGACCACAAGGCAGAGGACCAATGTAAATTAAGAAAGACTTGATTATACATTATCAAAACTCAGTAACTAAGCTGTAGATGTTGATGGGATGCTTTATAAGCAACTGATCTAGACCAATTGAAAAAGTGATTTTTTTAATGGTAACAACCATATAAAACAATGAAGTGATGCTTATCACAAAAAATCTGCTAAAATTCATGAAGAAGAATGTTGAAAAGGACTATACAAAAACTCAAAAGCTTATAGACAATGTCATGTACCCAGCACCCTGTATACCCTGAGGCTGTCTCTGCAGGAACTGCTGTCTTGCTTCCGTCTTTGTCCTCTTGGTCTACCTTGCTGATGTTTCCTGTCTTGTCTAGCCACTTAAAGGCCATCGGTTCTAGAGTTGTATTCCATTGTGCCTGCCACTCGGTTCACCGGGAACTCTGAAATCCTTGTAACTCTTGCATGGATATACCTGAATATCAGGAGTGATTTCCATTCAGCCTCAAACTTGGAGGCCTGTTATGTATAATTTTATTTAGGCATATGCCATTTCTGGGAAGGAATGCCTACTGTTTTCATTTTCATTTTCATTTTCCAATTGAGAAAACTGAATCTGGGAGTGATTTTCCCCCCAAGGTCTGACCCAGAATAACTAGTGTTGATGGGTTTAAATTCCTGTTCACTAATAACAAAGTCAAAGCCTTCTATGGGGTAATATTACCCGGATATTGCATTCTCCCAAGACAGCTTGGTGGCACAATGTAAATTGCTTTGTTGATCTCATTCAGATAGTAATTCCTGAGTTTGACAGGTAAAGATGCTGAGCTGTGAAGAGTGATGGAAGCAATGTGTGAGTATCGGTAAGAGCACAGATGGCTGCTGAAAATTATAAAATCAAGGTGCCAGGGATTATGAAGAATCATACACCGAGTGTGCCAGTTCTGGCTATTCCTAAACATTAGAAACTTATGATGAATATATGAATGCATGACACCCCCTTGATGTTATTTTTTTTACTATCATATTACCATAAAATACTCCTGGCATCTGACTTACCATAAAATCTCAATAGATTCCACTGTTATAGAATACATGTAGAAAAATATTATTAATGTGAAACCACAAAGACACAATAAAACATCACTAATATAATAGCAAATTTCTTTTGGGTTATAAAAGAGCCCATTAAAGCATTTTGACTATGCTTTCTGTTGCTATGTTTTTACTTTATTTTTCCACAATTACAAAGAGAAGAAACTACTATTACTACCTACTGTAGAGGCTAGAAAGAAAAATGTGTGACAGATTTTCTTCTCTTTTTTTTTCCATATGCAACATGCCAGTTTTATATGATTTCTGTAGATTATTGCATTGTTGTTAAAACTTTTTCTTACAAACCATTGCAAAATGATCACACAATACAAAAATGTTAATTCAAAAGAAACGAAAAGCACTAATATTACCCAGTCCATAAACTTCCTAGTTAATCTCTTTTTATTCGTTTAAACAAAGTCAAGTGGTTTTTTTCTTCCTTATTATTAGGTATATGGTTAATAAGTCACTCGCACAGTTCTGAAAAAGCCCGTAGAAAAACATTCCTTCATGGTGAAGGTGATGCATTAATTATATGTACTTCTTGCCTTCCATCTGAAGCAGCTATGGGGATATCGATTTTAGACCCTTAGGCTTCAATTAAAATATTCAGTATTCAATAAGTATTTATTGAAGCAATTTTAAGGTAAGAAAGTCCCTCTTAATGTCTTCCTGTAAATGGGGGACAAAATGTATCAGCTCAGTTATTAATTGGTAAACCACAAGGTAGTTAACTCTATGAGATTTAATTTATTTTTTGCACAAGAATAGCCTAATAGTTTGTTCAGAGGGCTGTATTAGGCAAAGAGTTCTCAGATATGACACTAAAAACACAATCCATAGAAGAAAAATGACTAAATCTGACTTCAGACTTTAAGGGGTAAGACAAGTAACAGGTAGGCATAAACTATTTGTAAATTGTTTATCTGATAAATGATTTGTATCAAGAGTATCTAAAGAACTGTCACAACTCAACAATCAAAAAACCAAAATATTCCATTTAAAAATTGGGGGAGAAAGGAAATGGAGAGTGACTGTTAATAGGTACATGGCTTTTTGGTGGGATGATAACATGTTCTGAAAATAGATTATGGCGATGGTTGCACTAGTATGTAAATGAGTTGCATACTTAATGGATGAACTTTATCTTATGTAAATAGCATTTCAGTAAACTGTTAGAAATGGGCAAAATATTTGAATAGACATTTCACCAAAAAGATACATGAATGACAAATAAATATGAAAAGATGTTCAACAAATTAGTCATTAGAAAATTGCAAATTAAAACTGCAATGAAATAACGCTTTATATTCATTATAACAAGCATTGACAAGCATGTGGAGAAAATGGAAGTTTGAAACATTACTTTTGAAAATGTAAAATGGTGCAACTATTTAGTAAAATAGTTTAATATTTTTTAAAAAGTTAAATATGAGGTTTAGCACAGTGGCTCATGCCTGTAATTCCCAACACTTTGGGAGGCAGAAGTGGGTCGATCACTTGAGCCCAGGAGTTTGAGACCAGCTTGGGCAAAATGGTGAAGCCCTCCCTCTACAAAAAATACAAAAATTAGCCTGGCACCTGTAGTCCCAGCTACTTGGGAAGCTAAGGCAGGGGATTGCTTCAGCCAGGAGATCAAGATTGCAGTGAGCTGTGATCATGACACTGTACTCTAGCCTGGGTGACAGAGCAAGACCCCGTCTCAAAAAAAAAAGGTGAAATATGAACATATTATATAGCCCAGTGATTCCATCCTAGGTATCTGCCCCAGAGAAATTAAAACGTGTTCACTAAAGATTTGTATTTGAATGTCCAGAGCAGCATTATTCCTAATAGACAAAAGGTGAGAACAATAAAAATTTCCATTAACAAATGAATGGATACACAAAATAATGGAGACTGAATACTGATTCATACTAAAACATGAGTGAACCTCAAAACATTTTAAGTAATAATAAAACCAGGTCCCAAAAGAGTATGTGTTATGTGATTCCATGCATAAAATACCTAGAAAAGTCAAATTTATACAGACAAAATCTGATTAGTGACTACCTGGGCTTGGGTGGAAATAGAGATTGAATGCATATGGGCATAAGTGATCATTTTTGGGTGACGGAAATGTTCTAAAACTGGATAGTGTGATTGGTTGTATATCTCTGGAAATTTATGAAGAATAATTAAATTATGCATTTAAAATACGTGAAATTTAACAGCAGGTAAATGACACTTTAATAGAGATGTTTTCAAAAATAAGAAAGGAAATAAAAATAATCTGGAATAATTATTTAAAACATTTACCAGGAAAAGTATTCATCCTTTAATTTTGTAGGTATTTAGAAGGATAAAATGGGATTGTTTAATGAAGAAAACTTCACTGTAATTCAAAAATCTCTCTCTGTATATGTGTAAGTGTGTGTATGATTAATAGTTTTATGCTAATGTGCTATTACTTATACATTTCTACAGTAGTACTGCTAGTTAAATAATGGAAAACCCCTTAAGAATAATTACAAACTAGAGTGAGTTACTTTTAAAGTAATGAATTCAGGAGATCTTATATCACAGTATTGACCACTTACCATCCTTGCCATATAACCGTTGGGTTGGTAGAATGATCAATTAAGCATCCTCCTGAGCATCTTTTCAGGGTTAAGAGTTAAGTCATTTCTATTATTTTTTAAAAAGTATCTATATACACCAACTATGTACCCCTAAAAATAAAATAGAAAAAAATTAAAAAATAATAAATACCTGTTTATCAAAATGAGATTCCTCATTTTTCTTTTATTCTTTATTGTTAATGATAAGAAGGATAAAAATTGGAAAGATATTGTGTTCAGAATTAAGTATTCTTTTTCCTTGAATTGTATTTTACTTCCGAAATTAATCCCTGTGAGATGTCAAGAATAGCTGAGTTGACATGTGTAAGAAAAGTGTAATCTTAGTGATTTTCTGAGACCCAAGAGACTGCTTTGGAAGGGTTTAGAGGTCATTCTCAAGGTGAGGAGAAAGGATCTGATGCTGAGAGCCCCATCTTGAGCCACGTGGAGAACTCATACCTACAGTGCCTGTGCTTGTGTGTCAGAAGACTATGGAGGAGGCATGTATATTAGTTCTCCCACTGCTATAAGGACATGCCTGAGACTGGGTAATTTATAAAGGAAAGAGGTTTAGTTGACTCATAGTTCCACAGGGCTGGGGAGTCTTCAGGAAACTTACAATCACTGTGGAAGGGGAAGCAAACACATCCTTCTTCACATGGTGACAGGAAAGAGAAGAATGAGTGCCTAGTGAAGGGGGAAGCTCCTTATGAAACCATTAGATCTCCTGAGAACTAACTCACTATCATGAGAACAGGATGGGGGAAACTGCCCACATGATTCAATTACCCCCACCTGGCCCCTCCCATGGCATGTGGCGATGACAGGAATTACAATTCAAGATGAGATTTGGGTGGGGACACAGTCAAATCATATCAGAATGTAATTTAACACCTCTCATAAACTATGCTTTCCCTGTGCAACCACCACTCTATCTCTGCTTATCTAATTTTTCAAAAGGTGAAAATAATCCATCTTATCAGGAACATTTCATTATTCCCCTTGGGAGAAAAGTCCCATTGTTTTCTGGTTATAATGGCAATCCAGAAATACCCTAGAAATGTATGATCTATTGAAATACTTCTAGGATTGAGTATTCCACGTGGTACAGTCTATGCCTCCACATATCACTCTTCCACTAACATCCTTTCCTTAAGCTGATGAGCTTGCAAGTCAAATGTGTGTGCTTTGGTGACTTTATAACATCAACAATACATATTCCTTAAAAAATTGACAGGTAAATATACCTTAACTTTATAGTGAAAGGGCACATTATCGAAATTGGGTAGTACATCTATTTTATGAAGTTTGTTAGAATTCTATAAGAATAGAAGAACATTTTCCTGAGCTGAAACTATTTTGTATGCAATTTTCTGTCAATTTTCTATTATGTATAGATATGCTGTATACAATGAGTAAGAATAGCAGATTCAGCTAAATTCTTGCTAGGATAACATAACAGGGCCCATCAGTCACTATGCTTTAATTGTTGAAGGTAACAGCCACCAAAGGCAGTAATAAATTATGCCCAATTGTTAAGGGCAATTATATGCCTTATCAGCTGGTCAGCAACAAGAGACTGGAATATATGGACCATTAATCTGTATGTGAGCAGCTGTTCTAATGTCCCTTCCAGAAAGAAAGTGAGAGACCTATTGGCCTACCTTGTCAATCATTGGCAAATTAAAAACAACCTAACTGTCATATTCTGTATTTATGTATTGCAGATCTTTTTTTAAGGGAAGATTAGCTTAGATAATACATGTGCATTATCTTTAAAACCAATCAAGGTTTTAGAGCCTTTGCCCTCCATATTTTCTCATATTCTGTAACTGAAGCATTTTAGGGAAAACAGGGCTTAAACGTAGGGGATTCTACAAGTCATCATAGACCTTTATTCTTTATTTTCCTATATTTGTTTGCTTACTTTTATATTTCAGCCTTGATTCTAAGAACATAAGAAACTGATTAAAAATATAACTAAACAAATATATATTTTAGGGATGATGGCAATACATATTCTATCTTAAATATTTATTTTAGGAAAGATGGAAACATATAGGTAGAAAAAAATGATGAAACCAAGGAGGTTAGTTGATAAATTTATTAACCAAAGTTGTGTATATTTTCTAAGTTTTCAAATTATATTTTAGAAAGTTTGCCATAAACTGACATGATTTTACAGCAACAAAGGCAAGGATAGAAATGATTCATACTGTCTTTGTGACAAAAACAACCAGATGACAGGAAAAACACAATATGTAATATTGCCACTGGAAAGAAATTCATCATGAAGAAACCATTGTGTTATGTAGTGAATAGCATCATCAATAGCATTCTTATCTGTGAATACCGAGAGCATCCTGACTTTCTTTTATTTTTATTTCTTATAACATCACTCAGTCAGGAGATGGCATATTACCAAAAAGTTGTTAGGTAAAATAATTGGTTCTAGGGAACACTTGGAAGGCAGACCATGTTTCTAATGTACTATGAGGGAAGGGATTGGCAAAAAGAACCTCAGTAATGCATGTTGGCTAAGTATTACAAGGAAAATATGAGCTCAGGGAAGAATTGACTGTTTCCTATGCAGGAAAAGACTGTATTACATGGATAGGAGCTGAATCTAGGGGCTGAGTGACCTTTATGTCGACCCCTTTGGAAAGAATGAGGCTTTTTTTAAGTGTTTGTGAGGAAGAGCCAAGTGGGTATTTGAATGTGAAAAATGTGGACTGTGGCAAAAACTGGTAAGATAATCCCCAATCACATTCTTGTTTCTAAAAATATGTGAAGAGCAGCATGTTGCAATCTCCTATGCAGGTAGATTGTAGCCATGGGACTAGTTCTGGACAGCAGAATGTAGCAAGAGGTAATAAGTATCATTTCTAGGCTTCGGCCCTGAAATATTTTGTGTGAGCCTATGCAAGCACTTCCTTTCTCCTGTTTCTGTTGTCCATGTCCTTTAAGGTGGGCACAGGTGAAAGAAGCCTGGATCACTGAGAAATCATATAGAAGGGGATAGCCAACCAATGCACATTCAATTGCAATGTGAGTTGCAGGGGATTGCCTTGACTAACACAGGTAATTGAAAAAATAGTTGTACTATGAAGAAATAAACAAGAGGCAAAATTTATCAATCTGCATGTAGTTTATTATCATTATTTAGTCTAATATTATTTATCACTTTTTTTTATGTGTAGTGTTATTTCAAACTTATTTTAAATTTTCTTCCCTCTATCATCATCAGAGTTTTCTGTGGTTTCAGTATTTGGAAGGAACGATATTTTAAGTGACCTATGCAAGTCACAGGCTCCAACAGAAATTATCTGTTGGCTTGCCTTTTTTTTTTTTAAAGTACAGATTGATTTGGTAGCTTTTTTGATGGTGTCAATTATTGTGTTCTATTATTAAATATTATATACTATGTTATAATTATATTTTCCTACATAATAATCCATTTCATCAACATTTTCAAGCTTATTTGCACAGAAGTTAAGCAATGTATTGCTGCCACACGGTATGTGATGAACACTTTGACTGGAAGGGCGGCCTGTCTTTGCCATTTTTAGATGGAGTCTCACTCTGTCACCTGGGCTGGAGTGTAGTGACATGACCTCAGTTCACTGTAACCTTTGCCTCCCGGGTTCAAATGATTCTCTTGCCTCAGCCTCCCGAGTAGCTGGGACTACAGGCTACTGTAGTAGCCACCACACCGGGCTAATTTTTGTGTTTTTAGTAGAGATGGGGTTTCACCATGTTGGCTGGGCTGAACTCCTGACCTCAGATGATCTGCTTGCCTTGGCCTCCCAAAGTGCTGTGATTACAGGCGTGAGCCACCGCACCCAGCTGCCATTTTTTTTTATCTGTATAAAATTGGCAGGCCGCTTGAATCCTGGAGTGACTGAAAATGTCTTTGTTCCTCAGTTTCTTCATTTTTTATAAATAAGAGTAGCATTAATAATCTATCACAGGTTTATTATGAAATTAAATACACATGTAAAGTGCTTAGAATCCAGTAAAAGGTTACTATATTTTAAGTAGTATTACCATGCCTTAACAGCTGTTCTGGTTTTTCTATTTGTGTGACTTGTTGTGTACATTTGCTCTTTTTCCATTTAAAAAAATGTATCTGCATATCTTTATGTGTACATATGTTTGTATATATTTATATGGGAGTCATTTCCCATTCCCACAGCTACTTGTCTAGCCAGATGGGAAGCACTTCTTTCACAGCCTGTGGCAATTGTGGATGGGTTGGGAGTGGATGGAGGGGGATGTTGAAGGGGGAAGAAGCAGAATGTTTGGTTTGCCTGGCAGTTCCTATGGTGGGTTCCTTATTGATTCCCACTGATCTTTGAATCCTTGAATTGGGGAAGATACTCTTTTGGTAGAGCAGACTAAAAGAGATATAGGAAAATGTGACAAAGATGAGCTGCACTTAAGATGAACTACACTTAAGTTTTAGAATTTCAATAGCATAAATTCTTAAGATACATGTTAGAGAAAGAGTAATTGGAGGGAAGAGAGTATAAAATATTAGAAATGGCTCGGTGCAGTAGCTCATGCCTGTAGTCCCAGCACTTTGGGAGGGCAAGGAGGATGTATTGCTTGAAGCCAGGAGTTCAAGACCAGCCCAGACAACATGGTGAAACCTCATCCTACAAAAATCAGCCAGGCATGGCGGCATGCACCTGTAATCCCAGATACTTTGGTGGCTGAGGCAGAAGAATCACTTGAACCCGGGAGGCGGAGGTTGCAGTGAGCCAAGATGACGCCACTGTACTCCAGCCTGGGTGACAGAGTGAGACCCTGTCTCAAAAAAAAAAAAAAAAAAAAAAAGAAAAGAAAAAGAAAAGAAAAAAAAGATATTAAGGTCTAGGGTGATGGGTTTGGGTTACTGACATGTTAAGAATAACACATTTAATGAACCACAGTCTTTGTTGAGAAATTAAAAACAAAAATCACTCTAATTTGTCTTAGTTGGTAATGACACACAAAACAAAGTACTTTAAGAAGTAAGAGCTTTTATAAAGATTAGGACAACAAGCTCTCTATAGTAGTAAAATAATATTAAAAATTGATTGAATATTTCTAGCTCTATATTTATTATCTGTATAACCTTAAGTCCTCTAACATCTCTGAGTCTTAGTCTCTTCATTAGCAAAAACGTAAAACTAATGATTTTAGTGGAATCTTGAGTCATTAGCGAAAAAGTAAAAGTAATAATTTTAATGCAATCTTCAGTCACTATATAAAAGTACTACATATGGTACCAAGAGGACAATAGGAGCTTGATACATATTAAGCTAGTACTGTTTTCCTTTCTTGATTATCCTTATCTTTTATAGATAGAACAAAAAAGAATATAATGAAGAAAACTTAGTTATACTATATATTGTAGGAATGTGTAAGAAAATAATTAAATAGTGAGCTATTAATGAAATTATTATTCCGACTGAAATAGAGACCATGGCATAAACACTGAAAGGCAGAAACTATAAAAAAAAAATTAGTGGGCCGGGCGCATTGGCTCACACCTGTAATCCCAGCACTTTGGGAGGCCAAGGCAGGTGGATCCCCTGAGGTCAGGAGTTCAAGACCAGCCTGGCCAACATGGTGAAACCCCATCTGTACTAAAAGTACAAATATTAGCTGGGCGTGGTGGTGGGCACCTATAATCCCAGCTACTCGGGAGGCTGAGGCAGGAGAATCACTTGAACCTGGGAGGCAGAGGTTGCAGTGAGCTGAGATTGCACCATTGTACTCCAGCCTGGGCAACAAGAGTGAAACTCCATCTCAAAAAAAAAAAAAAAAAAAAAATTAGTATATGGTTACAGGCAGGATTTTAGTTTGTTTTTCAGATTCAGAATGTATGAATATGCATAAGGCCATCAATATCTGAAAATAATATATATGTAATATATATGATATATGTATCAGTTGATTTGATTTATATGATTTTTATATATATATATCAGTTGAAGTATGTTTTCCATAAAGAAAACAATTGTAGGCTGACACAGTAGCTCATACCTGTAATCCCAGCACTTTGGAAGACTGAGGTAGGTGGATTGCTTGAGCCTAGGAGTTCAAGATCAGCCTGGGCAATATAGTAAGACCCTGTCTCTACAAAAAATACAAAAACTAACTGGGTGTGGTGGCACATGCTTGTAGTCCCAGATACTTGGAAGGCTGAGGTAGGAGGATCACTTGGGTCCAGGAGGTAGGGGTTGCAGTGAGTCAAGATTATGCTATTGCATTCCAACCTGAGCATCAGAGTGAGAAGACCATCTCAAAAAAGAAAATATAAATGCAATTGTAGTAACAGAATACACAGAATCTTTTTGGGAGAAAGCATTCTGAATAGAAAAAAAATCTGTCAGAAATACTTTAGGTACATAGAATTTTCCAAAATAAATCTTTTTAATACATCATTTCTAAAACTGTATTATAGTAAATGTATATTTACTTACATAGTTTTAAGTGATATACTAAAGTGAAAGGAAAATAAGATAATTTAGTTATCAAATCTCTTTTATTGTATCTGAAAAAAGTGGTATATTCACTGGCATTTATGGTTTTTCTTTCAGTTTGTATTGTTCAGCCCTTTTTTCTTTCAATTTATTAAGGTTTAACTGACACAAAATTTGTATATATTTAAGTTGCACAACATGATGTTTTGCTATATGTATACTTTGTACAATGATTACATCATGCTAATTAACATATCTGTCACCTCATACACTTATTTTTTTATGGTGAGAACATTTAAGATCTACCATATGAGGAGACAGTTTCAAGATGCCTGACTAGATGCATCTAGGAAGTGCCACTCCCACTGAGAGAGACCAGGATTTTGGCTAAACCAACATAATTTGAACATATCTTTGGAGAGAAAATGCCAAATGTGGATGGAGAAAAGAAGCAAACCTAAGGCTGAAGAGGGAGGAAACTGAGGTACTTGAACACTATGGCTGGTTCCTAGTCCTTAACAGTGCCTGCGGAAGAGATGAGTGAAGAGACTAGGGTAGACTTCCCACTCTCACTGTGGACCTCTGGGATCCTAGCTGCAGGGAAACCCACACCCCCCCCCATGCATATGTGAGCTTGTAGGATCTCCCTAGAGATTAGATAGAGATGGGTCTTCAGCAGGCATGGTGCTAGGGACACCAAAAAACTGCTAACTCTCTACCCTGTGAAACCAAGGGCAAGAATCTAAGAGCAAACACCCTGTATAGAGACTTAGCCCTCTGAAAACTCCCAGAAATGAAGCCACCAACTGACTGCTTGATTTACACCACAGTTAAATGAACACCAACTGTCCTAGATAAGAAAAAAATCAGTGCAAAAACTGGAAATTCTAAAACCCAGAATATCTTCTTACTTCCAAACTAGCCCAATCAATCCCCAGCCATGGTTCCTAACAGGTCTGAAATGACTGAAATTACAGACAGAGAATCCAGCATCTGGATGGCAAGGAAGCTCACTGAGATCCAGGAGAAAGTTGAAACCTAATCCAAGGAATCCAAGCAATCCAGTGAAATAATTCAAGAGCTGAGAGACAAAATAGCCATTTTAAGAAAGGTCTAAACTGAACTTCTTGAGCTGAAAAATTTACTACAAGAATCTCATAATCAGAAGGACTGACAGCAGAATAGACAAAGTTGAGGAAAGAATCTCAGAATGTGAAGACTAGTTCAAATCAAGTCATCCAGACAAAAATAAAGAAAAAAGAATTAAGAAAAAGGAACAAACCTCTGAGAAATATGGGGTTATGTAACAAGACCAAATCATGACTCACTGGCATCCCTGAGAGAGAAGGTGAGAGAGAAGGAGAGAGAATACACAACTTAGAAAATATATTTGAGGAAAGAGTCCATGAAAATTTTTCTAATTTTGCTAGAGAGGTTGACATGCAAATTCTAGAAATACAGAGAACCCCAGCTAGATATTATACAAGATGACTATCCCCAAGGTCCATACTAATCAGATTCACCAAGGTCAACAGAGAAAAAACCTTAAAGGCAGCTAGAGAGAAGGGTCAGGATGTAAACAGGGAACCCCATCAGACCAGCAGTGAATTTCTCAACAGAAATCTTATAAGCCAGAAGAGATTGGGGATCTATTTTTACCATCCTCAAAGAAAATAAATTCTAATAAAAAATTTTATATCCCTGCCAAACGCAGCTTCGTAAGTAAAAGAGAAATAAAATCCTTCTCAGACAAGCAAATGATGAGGGAATTTGTTTCAACTAGACCAGCCTTACAAGAGGTCTTTATGGGAGAGCTAAATATGGAATTAAAAGAATGGCAGCTGCTACTGTAAATACTTAAGCGCAAAGCCTGTAGCATAAAGCAACTACACAACCAAGTCTACAAAATGGCTTATAACATGATGACACAGGCAAACTCTTACATATCAATACTAATGCTGAATGTAAATGAACACCCTATTTATAAAACGCAAAGTGACAAGTTGCATAAAAAGACAAGACCCAACTGTCTACTGTCTTTAAGAGAACCATTTCACATATAGCAACACCAACAGGCTCAAAATAAAGGTTGAAGAAAGATATACTATGCAAATGAAAAAAAAAAGACTAAGAGTCACTATTATGTCAGATAAAATGAGCTTTAAACCTTTAAAAACTAAGAAGGAAAAAGTAGGGCATTATGTAATGATAAAGGGTTCAATTCAATAAGAAGGCTTAATTGTCTTAAATATAAACACATCCAACATTGGAGCACCCAGATTCATAAAACAAGTTCTTTGTGACTTACAAAGAAACTTAGCCACACAATAATAATGGGAGACTTCAACACCCCACTGACAGTGTTAGACAGATCATTGAGGCAGAAAACTTACAAAGAGCTGGGCACGGTGGCTCACACCTGTAATCCTAGCATTTTGGGAAGCCGAGGTGGGTGGAACAGGAGGTCAGGAGATTGAGACTATCCTGGCTAACACGGTGAAACCCTGTCTCTACTAAAAATCCAAAAAAAAAAAAAAAAAAGAAATTATTTGAGCATAGTGGCATGCACCTGTAGTCCCAGTTACTTGGGAGGCTGAGACAGGAGAATTACTTGAATCCAGGAGGCGGAGGTTGCAGTGAGCCGAGATCACACCTCTGCACTCCAGCCTGGGCAACAGAAGGAGACTCCATCTCAAAACAACAACAGCAACAACAACAACAACAACAAAACTAACAAAGAAACTATAGACTTAAACTTGACACTTGACCATTTTGACATAAGAGACATCTACAGAACACTTCGCCCAACAACTATATACATTCTCATCTGCACACAGGGCATATTCTAAGATTGACTACTGGTTGGGTCATAAAATAAGTCTCAATAAATTAAAAATATCAAAATCATATCAAGCACACTCTTGGACCACAGTGTAATAAAAATAGAAATTGATATCAAGAAGGTCTCTCAAAACTACACAAATACATGGAAATTAAACAAATTACTCCTCTATAACTACTAGGAAAACATCAAAATTAATGCACATTTCAAAAAATTATTTTAAATTAATGAAAATAGGGACACAGCTTACCAAATCTCTGGAATGCAGCTAAAGCAGTGTTAAGAGGAAAGTTTATACTGCTAAACAACTTCATCAAGAAGCGGGACAAGTCTCAAATTAACAATCTATCTTTGTATCTAAAGGAACTAGAAGAAAAAGAAGGAACTAATGCCACAACTAGGAGAAGAAAAGAAATAACTAAAATTAGAGAAGAACTGCATGAAATTGAAACACAAAAATCCATACCCACTCACTTGCTGTGGAAGCAGCATACAATCTGCCATTTACAAAGATTAAAAAAAAAAAAAAACTAAACTAAATGATTGTTCTTAAAACTTATTTTGTTCTTTTTAAAAAATCATTCTTTTAATAAGCCTCTTTACCCCTTTAACTCTGTGGACCAAATCAGAGGTGTATAAATCCAGAAATGTATTTAAAAAATACTGTTTCATGACCAAGTGAGGTACATTTGAAGGCATACAACATTGTTCTGACATTGAAAATTATTTGAAGTTTAAAAAATCACATAGGGCTATTAAATATCAAAACCACACATAATTGAACAAGATACTATTTAAGTACAAGTACGTGTATGAAACATGTATTAAGAAAATAAGAGAATGATAAAATTATAGATAGCGGTTACCTCTTTGGGGAATCAGGGGATAGGAAAATGAAGAGGCGCACAGTTGATGCAATGATAATGTCAATAGCCTGCTTCTTGGAATGTGTGATGGGGTCATGAATTGTTGGTTATTATTATACTTGGTAACTTCCATATTTGTGGCATGTATTTTCATATGTATCAAATATCATATATCTCTTAAAATTTAAGGAAAAAGAAATTTGTGTGAATAATATAAATTCTGCAATTAAACTCATTTTAAAACTGATAAAGAGAAGTAAAATATGAATTCGTCTACTATTTCAACCTAAGTTCAGTATCAATTTAAAACCTTTTAAATGTTATATTTGGCAATAAAAAGAAATGTGTTTTCTCAGTTGGGCTGGATAGCTGTATTGCTGAAACAGCTGGCTTTTATGCTAGGAAAATTATTACTGGAAGAAATATATATTCTGTGCTCTCAGAAATGTTTTTTACCTGTAAATATTTGGTAATTTTGGTTTTAAGTGAGGCTAGTGCCGTTGTCTGGTTATTTTAACAGAGCCAGAAATAAAGAAATCCAGGTAAAGGGTTAAGAATTTTGGTACTAACTCTAACGGGCAACCCTGCAACATGTTTCTTAGTGGGGAGAGGAATCTTGCTAAGAAAAAGATGAATTACAGCTATGCTTGAATATCAAGTAATGGAGATCTTATATGGATTATTATTATTTCCAATTACAAGGAATGTAATAAATTATTAAGGTTAATGAGATATGCTGGAAACTTTCTCATACTAAGTCTTTGAAATCTAGCATGTGTTTTACATTTAAAGCACATGTTAATTTGGACTAGCCACATTTTAAGTTCTGAACAGCCGTGTGACTACCATATTGGATGCACACCTATATCTATAGCAACCTCAGTTGAACTTGTTACAAGCAACCAAGGTGGAAATACTTTTGCCAAAATTAAAGATTGAATGAGACCAATTAGTTTATGATTTTGAACTATTTATGTTTGTGTCTATCTCAGACATCTCTCAGATTGTGTAAATCATTGCTTTTGAAATGAGGTTTGCAGATTAATCTGCTAGCTGATAAAGAGGGAGGGGATCCTACAGGTTGATATTCCATCTGGATTGACTGGTAAGAAAAACAAGCAACAACCCAAAGGAAACTGGCAAAGATAAATAAGATAGAAATTCCAAGAACAACACTGGAGAGGGCCAAGGCAGCAGGTTGGAGCCATATCAATTTCAGGAAGACAGGAATATTAAACACAAAAAGAATTTAGCAACTGAAAAAGAAAAGAACTTCTGGGCAAAGAGTGTAGGTAGAGTTTTACCACAGTGATGAGGATAATATCAGTGTTGGCAAGCAAATAGTGCATCTCCTCTTTCCACGTCCCCAAAATGATATGTATATGACATTTTTCCTCTCAATTTTTCTGTTTTTATTAACATTTTATTTCCAGAAAAAAGGTAATTTTAGTTGGAGTTAAATAGAAAGTAAAATTAAATGGTCTTTTCAACATGTTGATCACTTGCATTGCCTACTGAGATTAGAATGTTGAGTCTTATTCCTAAATTTCTAATAGGTTTATTTTCTGCTTAGAATGTTTTCTAGATTATCTCTTGCTTGGCCCTGTTATTATTTGAAATGAGATCATAGAGAATGTTGTTAGCAGAGTATCTATTCCCATGCACTAATCAAGGCACATAAATCATGATAATTGACCTGGGCTTAGTATTGTTCCTCCTTCTAGTTAATTAGAAATATAATCATATAGTCATCACAACTAGATAAAAGAAGTAGAAAGCACTAATTGAATGATTATTTTCAATATTAGAGACTCAGTGTATAATACATAATCATGATTGGCTATTTGAGATAAAAGTCTGTGTTTACTTGAGTTTCAGAAACAGAATTTTGGGCACTAAAAGTTAAAATACATCTTCTTAAAATCAACTCACATTCTTGTAATTAAAATAACCTGGGTCTCTAGTCTCAAGGCTCAAGGTAGATACATGAGCTAAATAATGGGCTTCGAATGACTGGTTTCTCTCTTTCTAACATTTTCTAAAATAAAAGAAAGTGTATGTGTCTTGATAGTGTCATGAAGGGTACTCTTAATTCTTCCTTAATAATTTGAACGAAAGATCAGTTTAATAGGGTAAAGAAAGAATCCTACCTTTCTTTTTGCCATCTTTAACTTCAAACAAAGGTAATTGACGAAAAAAAAAAAGCTATCACCAAGCCCATAGTAAAATCATGTAAGTGACTTTCTTTAACTGATTTCAAATAAAATAAAAACAAAGAAATGGCTTGAGAATCAGAGTTATAAACTGCTCAGTGAAAGGTTTTTAAAAAGCTCAGCTACTATCTCACAGGATTTATTTAAAAAACGGAATTGGATATATGTAAAGTATTATACTGCACAACATAGAGCTTTATCTGTGGAACTGAATGTACTGTCTTTCCTTCACTTTTACAAACCTCTTTTTCTATGGTTACAAAATTGATTTCTGATCATGATATGAATCAGTCTGATGAGAAAATAAAACATACTTTATGTGTTTCTTCTTTTTAACTAAACTTATATTTTAAGATAATTATAGCTTTATATGCAGTTGTAGAAACATAATACCCCATGTATGCTTTACTTAGTTTTGCCAGTGGTTACCATGTTGAAAACTATAGTGCAACATCACAATCAGGAAAATGTCATTGATGCAATCTACTAATTTTATTTAGAATTCCCCATTTTTACATATACTTGTATGGGTATTTAGTTTTTATCACATATGTGGTTTGGTGTATCCACATGTGTAGGTCAAGATACAGAACAATTGCATTACCAAGAGTCCCTCATGTTAGCCTTTTATAACTACAACCATCTGATTCCACCCTACACTCTCATTTTGAATCCCTGGCAAGTCCTAATATCTTTTTCATCTCTGTGATTTTTTTATATCAAGAAGAAGGTTAAATAGACAGAATCATATAATATGTAACCCTGAGATTGACACATTTCCCTTGAGGATTTATCCACGTCGTTCTGCGAATTAGTAATTCATTCCCTTTTATTGCTGGGTAGTATTCCATGGTATGAATGTATCATAGTTTTCTTAAAACCATTCACCTGTTGAAAACCGTCTAATTTGTTTCCAGTCTTCTGGTATTGTAAATAAAGCTGCTATAAACACTTATCTATGGTTTTTTGTGTGTGTGATCTTTGTCTCTGTTTTGGAATACAAATGTAAATTTCTATGGACTTTTGCTGTGCTAACTTTATTTTCTTTAAAATTGTAAATTAAAAACGGTATGTAGATATCAGTAATATCATTGAAGGTGTTTAACAAAAATATGCTTTATAGTCCCCCAATTAAAAGTAGTTTTTAGATCAAATTTCCTTGAAAGAAAAGAGAGATGATTCTAGGGAAAACTCTCAGCAGATGGAGAATTTAAAATTTCATTTTCACTGGATTCAAGGAGAACCCAGGCCCTCTTTAACATTAAATTACCAGTGAGTTCTACTAGGGTAAGATGGGTACTCTCCCTGAGCGGTCTGCACCCAAGTGAACGAAGGCAAGGGAGTTGAGCCCTGCAAGACCATTTCTCTCGGCAACTTCTCCTGATCAGTCTTATCATTTCTCTTTTCTTAGGGGAAAGAGAATGAGGAATTGACATTGGATTGAGTGTTAAACTAATTGAGGTCCCTCCACTTTCCATGTGGGAGGACACATTAAGAGTTAGAAATGATTGTTCCTACCCTTCAATGATATCGTAAAACCCAACATTAAAATGCAAAATGAGTGCCATTTTGGATCCTTTAGAATTAGTTAATGGTGTTTTTGAATACTAGGGAGCTCACGAAGAAGAGCGTGTTCCTATTTGTTCAGCTGAGGAACAAGACCTTGCTGAGGCAAAAGCTTTAATACCATTGATCAGAGACTTCAGTAAAAGTGACATATTCAGAACTTGCAGCAAAGAGAGTTCAATGTTTTCAGGGCATTCTTTGTGTTGTTAATAGGGTAGGGGATTCTGAAAACTACTTGAATAAGATAAAAGAGTATCGCTGTCCTCGAAAAAATTCAGAGAGGTGATGTATCTCCAAAGGAAAGTAAAGTTTAAAACTACAAATTCCACACAATACTCACTTGCTTTCTAATATCGCTCTATTCCTACAAACGAGTCAAAGGTTTGAATACTTCACTAAACTATAAAGCAGAGCTCATGATAGTAAATCAGGCAGACAACCATAAGCTTAACTCTGTGTCATTCTTTCTTCCATTTTAAAGATAAAGCAATTCCTAGTCTCTGGTTCTGTCTACATGTTTAGGGTAGAGGCTGTACATTGTTGCCCTTCAGAAGTAGGGACTGTTGGGTTTTTGTGTTAAGGTCATTTAAGTCACAAAAAACAGCAATTTCTCTCTCCCTCTGCAAATTAAACACACTCCCCGTCGTGTTGTAATGGATTTCAGTCCTTTGTAATTAAAGATCCAACTGTTCACCTCTTGAAACCAAGCACTTTTTACCACATTGTTGCTTCATTTATCTCTGAGGAAAGACACGGACCCACCCATTTACTACTGGAGTGACGCAGTGTGCTCTGTATTGCTGGCAGTAACACAGTAATAACAGTGAACAGCAGACGTTTTGGAAGAGAACCATTACCTTGACTCTCTAATGAGTTTTGTTTTTCAAGAGCTTTTCAGTAAAAGAGATTTACAACGGAAGAAACCTCAAAGTAAGATGACTGGCTCTTCAGAGAGTTATCCTTACTCAGAGTGATTAAAATACATCTTCTAGTTCTTTAGCTGGACTTTAAGTTGCCTTTTTTCCAGTATTTCCTTTTGCCTTCCATAGCAGAAATTTCATTTCTTACTTATTTTCTCCTCTTTCACTTCTGACTCATTCCATGTTCCCACACGACCCCATGACAAATTCTGCTTTGACTGTGTCCGATTCTGAGTTTCCCAGAAAGCAAAGCCTGAGGCAGAGGGAATAGGTGCTATTACTAAAGGATGTATGAGGGAGCAAGAAGGGAGGGATGTAGGAAAGCAGGAAGACTTAAGGTGAAGGTGCATTCAACACTGCTGTTTGTTGAGTGTAACTGGTTGCGAGAGCCACGGAAACAAGCCCCCAAGAAGCTGAAGAAAGTGGCTTGCAGCCAACTTGAGTAAAGGGGGAAAATTCATTCACTGGGTCCTATCTCTGATTGTTCAAAGGTCACCCACCCCTTGGAGATTTCACTTCTAGTGATGCATGTATGGACATGTGCATCTTCTTGGTTCTCCTGGGGAAGTCAGCAAGGAAGGCCTGTGCTGAAGTAGGGATGCTGTCAGAGAATGTCTGCCAGAAGCCAGCCAGAGTTCATGCAGAGCTAGTTGTCACTGCAGCAGCTGGAATAGAGGACAGTTGAAGCCTGGAGGATCTGAAGAGCTGCCTGAGATGGGTCCAATGCACATTGCAATTGTTTCCTATAAATTGTCAGTCTGTGCAGAAGCACAAGTGAAACTTGTCTGTGCAATTGAGGACTTAAAATAGTCTTGGAAACATGGTCTTGGGACTATGTACTTACGTTGTAAGAGATTGGTAATTCAATCCTGTTTGCGCAAGTAGAAAACAGATCATACATGTTTCATTCTTCATTCCCAATATGAAACATAAAGTTTGCCACAAAACAAATGCTCATCACAACTTTTAATAATAATGACTATGTGTGAATTAAATTTTAGGACCACTAGAACTTACAAATGTAGTCATTAAAAGAATAAATCTAATATATTTTATGACACTGGTTGCTATAGCATGATAAAGCAAAGTATTAGGTTTAGTCTTTGACATGCTGGGGTTATTTAAGAAGTCTGCTCTTAATTGTCATTTCAACTTAGAAATTGCTGGAGACTGTGTGTCCATTTCTGTCTGACTTGTCTGGCTTGTTTAAGCTCAAAGTCCTAGACATGGAGTGATGTTATCTAATATGGGCTTGAAGCCACTTTCGATAGATAGCTCAGAGAATAGCCACCTGTGCTTTTTTGTATTAAGCTGCCTCAGGGACTCTTATCTAAAACGGTTCACTAAGAACCCTAAGCTACTATAGACAAACAGAATGTAAAAAAAATAATCAATTAAGTAAGTAAAAGCAATATTACATTGGGCCAAGTTTATTTGGCTTTCTTTATTACAGTTTTTCCTGCTGACTATTTATTGTTTTTTGTTTGAAAGGGAAGTGAATTATGCATAGACTGAATCTTAGGAAATATTTAGCTGTTAGATATTTAAAACATAAATCCATATTGCTGTAGAAATATTAATTCACATTCTTGATTAAATTATAACCAAATGATTTGCATAGCCTTCTAGTAAAATTCAAGCAACTGATTTCTTTCAAGTCTGATAACAATGCCTTTTAGTTAGATCTTTTGTGCTTTTTTAACATTTTCTTTTGCAAAATACATCTCATATTGCTAGAGATAAAAGGATTTTAAAACCATATTTGAATAAAGTTTAAGATGAATGTCTTTATATATCCAGTAGCAGAAATGAAAAAACAAACAAACAATTTTGTACTCCTAAATCTTCATTTAAAGACTTAATTGTCCATAAAATCTGCAGAACTCACCTATCCAGTTAATAGGAAGATTACTTTCTTGTTTTTCTTAATTGTTGTTTTAGAAATAAAAGACTGGAAATGAGCTTGCATTTTGATGAAACATGAGCACCCAGAATGAGTATTCATGGGTCCACTGCCTCACTTGTCCTAGTATCTACATCATTTAATGGAGGGACATTGAAGTATATTTTCCCACCCTTTGACTCTGGGTTCTACCACAGAACCAAGAGAAATAGCTGGGGGTCACTATGCCTGTCCAAACCTGGGAAAGCACATACAATAGGTCTTAATATATTTCTGCTTTCCTTCTTGTGCCTCTGACACTGCCTTGAGGAGAATGTGTCCAGATGAGGCCACTGGCTCCAGGAAAAAGATGAAAAACACAAGGAACAAAGCTGTTCATCCCCACTCCTCCACCTGAGTCACACACTGGCAAGCTGGCCAAGATCTGCAGAGCCCAGCCCAGTCTAGATGAGATGATACCTCTACCACCGAGTCAATCCACAAACGTATAAGCTATTAATATAAGGCAAATAATTCTTATTTAAAACTATTATGTTTGGGGATAGAGAACTGATATAGTATGTACGTGTTTGCTACCCACAGTCACGAACTACCTTTAAAATACAAACATTGTCAGTATGTTTAATAATATTTCTGCAAAAATTTTAGCTAATATTTGCCCTGTAGCTATGATATGACTAGCAACAGAGAAATACTACTCTCCTTCCTTTACTGAAGGATTCTTTAGAATGTACATATTCAGATGGTACCAAAATCAATTCAATTTCATTTCATCCCATGAGGAATTTGAAAGTGCTATCCTTCACAGTAGCTTGTACCTCCTTAGCAAAATTTTGCAAGTTTACACAGAGCATTTGTGGTATAACATTATCCACAGTGTTGGTTTCCATTAATCAGTCTACCTTATTTATTACACATTTATTGAATACCTGCTTTCTCTATATCTAAAAATATAAATGTGAAGGGGACAGCCACTACCCTTAAGAATAATGCTGTATCACTAGAGAAATCAAATCTAAGTTAACTTTTATAGAAGTATATGAGAAATATGAAAACTTGATGTCATTTTGGAGAGTGTTTAAGTAGATATGTTTAGAGGCTGAGAAGGGTGATTTTTTCAAAAGATATTTGACATGGTAGTTGTTTTTATGTAGACTGAATTGATTTCCCTTTTTAAAAACTATAAGAGAAGATGTATGTCCTAGATTTCAATTTTAATGCTATTGAAATTTTTCAGCAACATTTTTTTAAACCACCATACAAAATCAGTCACAAATTTTAAAAAAATCAAAATTTTCCTTTTTTAAATTCACTTTTTCCTGTATTCATTTGATGTGTCTTCCCTTGAAGTCAACCTATTTCAAGACCTAAAAAAATGTCTTGTTCATTGTAGACTCTCAGAAATTATTTCCCAAATGAGTAAATCATTAAATATCATTTCATTTATAGGATACCTAGATTTGACTACAGTGCAACGTTTTTAAAGAACTGTTTTAGGGCTGCAAATGTGAAAAACATATGCTACAAGAAACTGTGCCCAGATCTCAGGGAGTGAAGCCAATGTTCCCTTTTTAATATTTGCCACTGTTAATTGCTAATCAGAAATGGCATCAACTAATTCCTCAGGCACGCTTCTGGTCCTTGTTTTATCTGGTGCTGGGTCATGGTACATTTAACTGGGGCACAGTCCTGGGAAAACCTTTATTCCTAGCCCTCATCTAAATTGTTTGTAGATAAAAAGAAACTCCCTATTTCCCAAGCCAAGATAGCAGAGCCTCACACCATCTCTCCTATGATAGAAGCAGAGAGAGGATAGTGTGGATGTTAGAATTTGGTGCTTCAGCATCAGGTTACCTGAATTCAGATCCAGTCTCCACCATTCACTCTTTGTAGCCCTAAGTAAATTATTTAATATTCTGTTCCGGCTGGGCGTGGTGGCTCACACCTGTAATCCCAGCACTTTGGGAGGCCGAGGTGGGCGGATCACGAGGTCAGGAGATCGAGACCATCTTGACCAACATGGTGAAACCCCGTCTTCACTAAAATACAAAAAATTAGCTGGGCATGGTGACATGCACCAGTAGCCCCAGCTACTCGGGAGGCTGAGGCAGGGGAATCGCTTCAACCCAGTGGGCGGAGGTTGCAGTGAGCCAAGATCGCGCCACTGCACTCCAGTCTGGCGACAGAGCAGGACTCCGTCTCAAAAAAAAAAAAAAAAGAAAGAAAGAAAAAAAAAGATCTAAACCTCTAGGTTGTTATGAGGCTTTAATGATTTCACACATTCGCACATACAAGGCTATGGCTGGTGCACAGAGTTGACACTCCACAAAAGCAAGCTGTGATTTTTTTCCCTCCCCTATTCCCTCACTGGGGCCCCCAACTTCCACTTTCATTCTTGGATTTCCTGCTTTTTGTCAGTATACTGCTTGGAAAATCAGTTATATCTCTATGGCTGCGGGTGAGTACTTTTCAATCGTTCATCTCTATCAGCTCTTTCTTTGGTACATCAACAGCAAACAGAGCACATCTTCCTTGTATAAAGGCTGATAGGGCTGGGGGCAGTGGCTCACGCCTGTACCCCAGCACTTTTGGAGGCCAAGGTGAGAGGTTTGCTTGAGTCCGGGAGTTCAAGACCAACCTGGGCAACATAGCCAAACCCCCGTCTCTACAAAAAATTAAAAATGTTAGCCGGGCATGATAGTGTGCACACCTACGGTCCTAGTTACTCAGAAGGCTGAGGTGGGAGGATCATTTGAGCCTGGGAGGTCCAGGCTGCAGTGAGCTATGATTGTGCTACTGCTCTGCAGTCTAGGTAACAGAGGGAGACACTATATCAATGAAAAAAAAAAAAAAAAAAGACCTCTGTAAATAGTTTTACTTTCTGAGTAGCGAATGGGGCCCCATATGCAAAGAGGACCTAGCCTGCCTTCTGTGCTGTTTTCTTGCAGACAACCTCACCATCTTAAACACTGGGAGTGCTTACTAAGAATTTATGGCCTATGGAAGTGGTCAGAGTATTTTGTAATATAATTCAGCTGCAGAGACTCAGAAACAATGCACTCTTTCAAGTAAATGTTGCCTTCTTCATTTGTAGGGATAGACTCTGGAGACTCCGGTGAAAAGAAAACATAATTTGCCTGGATGCAAAATGCTTCAGTCTGTTCTTTCCTCTAAACATCTCCCACTTTCAATGCTCTATTTTATTACACCAGGGAAGAAAACTCAATTGCGTGCTATTGTGACTTTTGTGGCTACATTCTCAATTTGCTGTCTTTGTTCCTGGGCGAGGGGAGGTCTGTGTCTTATGACAGAAGCAGTGGGGACTTACTAGGGTGCTTCATGGGGCAAATAGTAAAATCCCCAAGGCCTAAATCCTACAAATGAATGGTTTTTGTATGCTAGGCTGACACACAAAACATATTCTGAGCCAAATTTTTTTTCTCATATAGTAATGGCTTAAAAGGAATAAAGTACCTTTTTCTCAAAATCACATGTTGATGATGATAATAGGAAAAGATCCTGAGGACGTGGAATATATCCTATAGGGTTGTCACAAGTAGCTCTGTGGTCCAAGATATATTCTCTGGGCAAGTGTTGAAGCCCTGAGGGCATCAGAAGCATGAAAACTGAAACACTGTTTCTTTAACACAGGGCATAAGAGAATCATATTTTCATAACCTTTCTAAATTTCCTGCATTAATTTATGTTAGCATCCCAAACTGAAGGAACAATTAATAGGTTTGTATCTTCGGATAGAACTCAAATGATTAACAGCTTGAAATCCAAAAATCTGTCCTTGCTGATACTGGTTGGAGGCATTTTACCTGGTTGGTGGCCAGAACCTCTATTACATTTTGTCACAGATCATAAAATGGGCCTCAGTGCCCTGGATCCACAACATACAGTGGATGGAATATATTAATAGAATAAAAATAGCATCTGACAATTCCATTTTCTGGGAATAATCTCATTGCAATATTTTCTTCATTATTAAACACTTTGGTAAACAATGTGAACACTTAAAGAAGATATGCGTGGAACTAAAAAAAAATGTGTTTTAATTGTGCAGTGTGCGTATGCATGCATGTGAGAACACACACACTCCAATTCTTTTTCTATCATTTTATTGCAGTTGCTGCTTTTATTTTATTTATTTATTTTTTGAGACAGAGTTTTGCTCTTGTTTCCCAGGCTAGAGTGCCGTGGCTCACTGCAACCTGCACCTCCCAGGTTCAAGAGATTCTCCTTCCTCGGTCTCCTGAGTAGCTGGGATTATAGACATGTGTCACTGCGCCTGGCTAAGTTTTGTATTTTTTGTAGAGAGGGGATTTCGCCATGTTGGCCAGGCTGGTCTTGAACTCCTAACCTCAGGTGATCCACACGTCTTGGCCTCCCAAAGTTCTGGGACTACAGGCGTGAGCCACCATGCCTGGCTGCTCTTTTGTTTTAATTTTACTATCTTCCATTCAAAAATATGAAGGACAAATAAGTGTTCCTATTAGAAGCATTGTGATAAATACAAAAAATGAATATGGATATCATTAGCACAGATTCCTAACAACTGCAGAATAGTTCCATCTTTATTCCTTCTAGAATCTGAAATTGATCCCCATACACAATGCAAGGAAAAGAGTGGTGCAGACCTAAAAATAGGACAACCAAGTGCACAATAGCTCTAAAAAAAACCTACCTGTTTTAATAAAGTTTTAATGGAGTTTCAAAAAATAAGCCTAATATATTCAGTATAAATAATGCATCTTTCTAATATGAAACATACACATCACCAAGAAATTTTATCCGGGTCATTTGCATAAAAATTTAACATGCACATTATTGAGATACATGAATAGGTATTTAACAATATGTATTGATAGATAAAAAACTGTCAAAATGCTTCAGATATGTTATAGTTTGTTGTCTTATGAAGCTACTGTCATCTGCCAGTGCATGTTTCTCATTATTTCTAGACATTCGCTAAGCAAGTGGGTCACTAGCACTGCTTAAAAGAGCCCCTGTGTGAATTCAACCTAAGTTTCCTTTAAATAAACTACCTTTTGTTATGTTCCATTATGCCATTCTTGAAAATTCTCTTAACGGACTCATCTCTAAAGACAATTGATGAAAACAGGCACAGCCGGTTGCTATGATGTTGGCTGCTGAGGAGATATTAGTGTGTGTGGTTATAAACTTACCCCACCCCATCCTTGCTGGCCTTGCTTTATCACAAGTGCAAGAAAGGAAAATCTATATTACAGCAAAGCAATGTTAAGTAAAATTTGATACTTTCTCAGCCTGAGAATTAAATAACAAGTTATAGATAACCATATTATATAAATTAATAAGGTAAGATAATACAGCTTTGGAAATGGTTCAATCTTTAATTGAAAGAGCACAGGTAGAATTCAGTAATTTTATTTTTCTTCAAGTTAAATGCTTATTCTTGAGAAAAATGCAAAGGGAGAGATCATTAGCTTAACAAAAGGAATAAGATTATACACAAGCTCTTAAGGCAACAATTTATCAAGGCCTCATTTCCTGGGCTTCTCTGCTCTAACTGCCTATGTGGACTTACTATACAACAAAAGCAACAGTTACCCATTTAGCAAAGGCTGACCACTAGATGCAGCTTGGGAACAAAAGAGCACCCATCATCAAAGCAGCTCATTCTGAGGTTCCAGGGAACAGGCAGAGCTGAGAGGTAGAAAAATCTGGATGCAAATTCTAGGGTTTGGCTTATAGACTCTGAATGTGAAGCACTGCAAATTAACTAAAGGAAGTTTTATTATTAGAAAAAAAACATTTTGGAAAAATGGTATTCTGGGATTCATCTTGTTCTAATGCCCTCCCCTCACCTATTATGCCAATTTAACAAGATGTGAAAGGCAAAAATAACGCAGTTCAGTTCCTCTGATATATGATCAGATGGAACAGGGGCCGAGAGCCATCTTCCCCAGGAGAAGGCCAGAGTGGGCTGGACTCTGAGTACTCAGGTACTCATTGTCCCCAGAATGTATCATAAGCAATAAAACAGTGAACACACTGCACTGTCTTTCCTTTCTTCCCATTAAAAATGGGAGTATTCATTATGGTTTATCAGTTGTCCCATTGTCATTGTATATTAGATGTGTTAGGTGGGGGCATCAATAAGGTAATCATTTGGCTGTAGGTAACTAAACAATGAGGAGCCAATGGTGGATCTCATAGAAAGAAACGCATGTCACCCAGGGTCTTGAACAGAGACCTGGGACAATGCATGGGCCAGACCTCAGCAGGATTAGTAGCTGATGCATGCGGGGGAGTTGCATGATTCAACTTCCGAATTCAGGATTCAACTTCAGACTTCAGGATTATTTTTAATGTCATATATAGGAGAATGGTGTGTCTGTGTGTGGTATGTGTGTGTAGATGTGAAGAAGGCAAGGATAAAATGGAATTGCAGTTTTGTCTGCTGCTGAACTTTTTTTTCCCTTTGAGAACTCTTATGTGATATTTGTGGGACTGTCCATCACATGGACTGGCCCCATGGGCCCCTGAGGTCAACTGTGCAGATCATGGCATGCCACCCCTGAACACATTGATCCATATGTGGATGGGCACAAGAAGAGCCATCTGCAGATGTAAGGAGACTGACATGGGAACATGGGAGCAGGAAGGTGCCAGGATTATCTCCCAGCTGCAGAGAGATGGCCTTGAGAGTGAAAGAGAGGTTTAAAGGTTCAAGAAATTTAGCCATACTCCATGCCTTATCTAGGCCTTGAGATTTCCAGGGTTATGCACCAGTAAATTATCTGCCATATTATTTCACTATTGCTGCTGTAACACATTATCACAAACTTAGTGACTTAATACAACATACATTTATCTTACAGTTCTGGAGGTAGGAAGTCTGAAATTGGTCTTGCATGGCTAAAATCAAAGTGTCAGCAGAATTGTGTTCATTCTGGAGGGTCTAAGGGAAAATCCATTTCCTTGTCTTTTCTAGTTTCTGGAGATTAGGGCTCATGGACCTTCCTCCACCTTCAAAATTAGTCATTTAGCATCTTCAAATTTCTCTCTCTCTTTGCTTCCAATGTTATATTCCCCTCCCTGACTGACCCTCCTACATTCTTCTTGTGATATGACCATTGTGATTATCTTGGGTTCATTCATTTAATCCAGAATAATTTTGTCATTTCAAGATCCTTAATTTAATCAGGGTTTGAAAGTCCCTTTTGCCATGACAGGTTCCAGAGATTTGAAGAACAAGGACATACTTAGGGGAGCATTGTTCAGCCTTCCACATCTGTCTTCAGCTGGTTCGAATTGGGATTTTGTCACTTTTATCTAGGAGGATCCTGATTGAGACACAATGATTCTGCTTTTTAATTTCCCTTAGAGGTCAAATAACTATTAATAATATATCCCCTCCTGCATTCAGTACACAGTGTAAATTTTAGGAAGCAGAGATATTGAGAAGAAATGACACTGGAATGTGAATTATTTGTCTTTTAATCCTCACTAGAGCAATATATATGTTTACTTTTCAGATTTGGTTCACTCATTTATGATACGCAGATAGCAACTCCTGCTTTGCCTGATTCGCAAGGTGATTGTGAAAATTGAATAAAATAAAAAACACTAAATTCATACTGCATGCATAAAGAACTTTTATTATTTTATCTCACTTAGGTGTCATCTTTTAGAATAATTATTCATTCACTGACTAATTTTTTTAAATCAGAGAGATAAATTGAATGTATTTGCTGTGTACAACATGATGTTTTGAAATGTATATACATGGTGAAATGACTAAATCTTGCTAATTAGCATGTACGTTACCCCTCATAGTTGTCATTTTTGTGGTGAAAATAATTTACACCCACTCTCTTAGCATTTTCCAAGAACATATTATCAACTAAAGTCACCTTGGTGTATAATAGATTTCTTGAGCCTATTCCCTGCCCTCAACTTCTGAGATCAACTTTTTTAGGTTTCACATTATGTGTGACATTATGTGGTATTTGTCTTTCTATGCGTGGCTTATTTCATTTTACATAATGGCTTACAGATTCAGCCATGCTGTCACAAATAACAGGATTTTTTTTTATGGCAGAATAATATTCCATTATGCACATATGTTCCATATTTTATCCATTCATCCATTGGGAGACAGGTTTATTCTGTATGTTGGCTTTTGTGAATAATGCTGCAATGAACATGGGAGTGCAGATGTCTCTTTGACATACTGATTGTATTTCCTTTAGATATAGCCTATATACCCCGTAGTGAGATTGTTGAATAATATGGTAATTCTATTTTTAATTGTTTGAAGAACCTCCATAGTGCTTTCCATAATGGCAGTGCTAATTGATGAATACATTCCTACCAGCAGTGCACAAGTGTTCTCTTTTCTCCACATTTTTGCCAACACTTATCATTTATGTATTTGATAATAGCCATTCTAACAGGTGTGAGGTGAAGTCTCATTGTGGTTTTAATTTGCATTTCTTTGATCACTACTGATGTTGAGCATATTTGCATATAAGTACCTATTGACCACTTTTATGCCTTCTTTTGGAAAAAAGTCCATTCAGTTCCTTTGTCTATTTTTTAATTGGGTTATTTGTTTTCTTATTATTAAGTCCTTTGAGTTCTTTATAGATTTTTGATATTAACCCCTTATCACATGTACATATAGTTTGCATATATTTTCATCTGTTCTATAGGTTGTCTCTTCACTTTGTTGATTGTCTCCTTTTTGTACAGAAGCTTTTTTATTTGATGTAATCCCATTTATCTATTTTTCCTTTTGTTACCTATACTTTTGGAGTCATCCAAAAAGTCACTCTCCAGACCAATGTCATGTAGCTTTCCCCCTATGATTTCTTGTAGTTTCATAGCTTTGGGTCTTACATTTAAGTCGTTAATCCACTTTGAGTTGATTTTTGTATATGGTATAGGATAAGGGTCTAATTTCATTCTTCTGATTTTGGAAATCCAATTTTCCAAACACCATTTATTGAAGAGACTGTCTTTCCTTGTTGTATGTTATTAATGTTTTTGTTGAAAAATCAGGTGGCTGTAAATGCATGGATTTATTTCTGGGCTTCCCATTCTGTTCCATTGGTATATGTGTCTGTTTTTATGACAGTACCATGCTATTTTGGTTTCTATAGCTTTGTAGTATATTTTGAAACACACACTAATATTAACTGCAGCTTTTGAACATGGATCTTGCTATTATTACTTTTACGTGTTTCCTTTGCCTAATTAAAAAAAAAGATATGCAGGTGTCCTCAGGTTAAAGAAAAGAGAGAATAGGAAATTTCCTCCTTTCCTCTGCCTCAAAATCCATTGGGGTAAAAAGCTAAACAAGAGAAAACAGAGGAAAAAATCACTTTTTCATGGAAGTAGGAAAATGAACACATCCCAACACTACAAATGAGGAAGATATATTGAATATTGTGAAATTTGCTTAGAGAGAAGTGAGTATGTGGGGAGCCAAAACATTCTCTTCCCGATATCAGGAGGCTTAAGATTCCCTTCACATCCTGTGACTGAATTCAGGATGACTATTTTTTGTTTCTTTCAGAGAAACGGGATACAGGAATGTGACTAGGCTATAGATGAGATGGGAAATGTCTCTGTAGAGATCAACAGAAGAAGAGATGCTGATGAAGGAAAATTGTGCTGCAGCACATTTTATAATCTACAACTTATTTTATAATCTAAGAGGCTAGGGCTGCTTGCCCTAAGAGGGTGGAAAGGTAGATAACAGTTGCCAGGACAAAGTTAATATACAGAAATTTGCTCTGAGAACACTGGTGTCATGCATGCTAAAACTGAAGGGAGACATACCCCAAAGACAGAATACATAACAGTTTTGATGAGAGTGCGTCTGACATGGTAACACAGCATATCCACATTTCTTATGGAAGCCTGTATGAGAATATAGATGAGAAATGATCTGGTGAAAACCAATCAGAAAAGAACTAGCATGGTGGAGCACAGTTGTCCCACCCTCACCAGCCAAAAGAGATGAGAAATTAAAATATAGGAAGAAAAAGAATGTACACCATAAAAATATTGCTCAGTGAAGAAGAGGGACAGGTCATCAAAATAATTTACATAAACAAAATCTCCCTAAATAAATTCCTTAAAGAAGAGACCAAAGCATTTAAAGAAAAGGCTATGTGACAAAGTACACTGACGAAACAATTAATATATTTTGGAGGTGAATTCAATCTTTCTGTCTCTCAAAGTAATTCTCAAACATAACATTGAGCATCAATTTTCCCCTGAAACAGAGCTTGAATTTGTGCTGTAAAAAGGCATGTCTTGTCTTGAGTTGTACTATGAAAAGGTACATTTTGGCCTACAGAAAAAAGTTAATGTCAAATTTTATTGGTATCATTTTAAAAGGTAGGTTTCATTATTAGATGGGATGAAGGCAACTGATAGGAGATAACTACTTTTGAATAGTTTGTTTCCTATAGTTCCTGAGAAGAGGGGGCATGCTATTCCATGTAGGGTCACATGGAATTCCATATCAAGCCACATGGAGAAGCATATGGCCCAGGGCCAATCAGGTGGCAGAGGGAGTGAGGGGAAAATGTGAGCAAGAGTCCCCATTGTGGTTTCTGCGAAAAAGAACAGCTAAGACAGCTAAGACAGGGTAAGCGGGCTTTGGACTGGCTAGTTTGAATAGTTTCCACTCTGAGTGTAGGAGTGGCCCCTAGTTGTCTGGGACCTGGTCCTAGGGAATACTGGCCTGAATGTGAGAGCCCTTTGAGAGCTTGATAAAAGAGGTGGCTGGGATATGGGTTTTGGACTTGTTGGTTTGCATATTATAGACACATTGCCAGATGAGATGTTTGCTATTTCTAGGAATCACCTAACCCTAAAAGGGGCAGTGTCTACCAGGACGTGAGAACTTATAGAAGTCAAAGCGTCAAAAATTAAGAAATAAAGAAAAACCAAGATTAATACAGTATGTAGTAGGAGGGCTCTTAATAAAGTACTTATTGCAAACCAAAAAAATTATTGATAGCACAATATGGTGACTATGGCCTATAATAATGTAATTGTATAGTTTTAAAAAACGTAAAGAGTGTAATTGGATTGTTTGTAACTCAATAAATACTTGAGGGGATGGAAACTCCATTCTCCATGATGTGCTTATTTCACATTGCATGCCTGTAGCAAAACATTCATGTACCCCATAATTATATATACCTAGTATGTACTCACAAAAATTTTTAGAAATAATTTTCAAAAATTAAAAAATAAAACAAAAATTTTGCCATGCTGTCAGTATTATTATTTATTACACACAGCATGTAATATTTATTTAATTAAAGCCTGCTATAATTATGCTGTATATCAGTCATGAGTTACAGGGGAATATACTTTTGATAATTTCATGCCATAGTGTTCAAAAGAAGTTGTTTTTTCTTCAAATTAGATATTCTATGAATGCTCCGTTGACAATTTTTACCTTTTCAAGGCGGAACCTCTGCAATGCCTACTCTGAAAATTTGTATCTCACTTTATGTAAATTAATACCTGAACAAAAAGTAAAACTAATACATTTTAATAACAAAAAACTGAAAGAAATGCATAGATGGATATATTTTCATGCACATGCCCACAGAGACTCTAGGCTCATAAGAATTTGCATGTAATTGGAACCCGGGATGTGTGAAAATCTGGCTCCCAGCCTGAGGGATAAAAGAGACTTTAGGATTCCAGGCAAAAAGGTGAAAGACAAAGGGAAGGAATATTTATTAAGTCAGTGTGAGAACTTTCCCTTCAGACTCAGTAACATAACAATTAAACTTACAATAGACTTTTTTATTTGTTAAAATAAATGCCTTTGATATTGAGAATCTTGGAACTGACCAGATGAGGTGGTAAAGAAGGGATAAGGAGCAAAACTAATTTATTTTGTAGAAATGATTGGCCAGTTTATAGCACTGTGTAGACCATATAACTATGAGATAACTATTCAATAGGCCAAATTATCTCATTCAGATACTTGTCAACAGAGTTAAAAAAAATTCTCTGGTATTGTTCTGCAGGAGGCCAGTATTATTTGAAACTAGATATCTGTGACTTAAAAGAAGGCATTGGAAATGTTTCTCATTAAAATCACAAATGGCATGATGTTGAGTGTGAGACCATACAGTCTGCAACACAGAAGTAAGATTCAAAATTTCCTTTATAAATTGAAGAAATGAAATGAACCATTAAAATAGAATGAAATTGAAGAAGGACACTATTGGCTCATTGTGCATTTCCACCATTAGTTTCTCATCTAAGAAATAGACATAAGGTCTCTGTAAACAAAGGACAAAAACCTCTGCCCACAACATAGTTACTAGCAGCATGGAAATCATTGACATAAAATCTACACATGCTCAATTCACTTCTAAGTGCCATGTGTATCAAATTCTTTTAAAACTCCATAAAGTTTTAACTATCTCATTTGTGTTGAGGATAAAGATCACCGTATTTTCAACAACTTTACAAAGGATTTAAAGCAATTAGCATTTCTTACTTTTAGATCTCTGCTTTCATTTTGGAGAGCAAAAGAAAAGATAATCTAACTGTCTAAAGTATTTATTTGATAGGAAACACCTGCTTTTTCATGTATTATATTCAGTGCATTCTTTGTACTTTGATAATATCCCAATTCCATTGATTTATATTGAAACTCAATCAATAAATTAATTTATGCAGGAAGATTGGGAATGTTCTTAAGAAGGAATTGATAGAACATAAATATATGCCATATTAGGGTAGAACATAAATTTCCATGTACATTATAAGCATGAGTCTTAATGATTATTTATGTTGCCTAGGCAAATAAGCAAATGAGACATTATCTCATTTGCTTTCTATAGTACTTAAGTAAGGAAGACAAGGTAAATATTGATGTTCACTTAAAAATAAATTTGGAGCTTAACAGAGGTAAATGGTTAAGCTTATGAGAGAGACAGGATATTATTTAAAAGAGCTCTAGGTAATAAACTCGGATGGGATCTTGTGTGTTTTTTGACACTAACTAGAAAGATGATGTCACTTGGTATCCTTGGACCTTAGCATTTGCTAGTGTTGCTGTTACCTGCCAATTGCTTCTAAAATGTATAATAATTCAATTCTTCCTAACCATTTCTTCAACTCCAGGATTCCTGCCATCACACAAATCCTCTCCAGCTCTGTCATTCATGTAAACATTTGGAAAAGTACCATACATACAGTGAAAATGTAATAAATACTTGCTATTAATTTTGTCATTATTAGTATTATTAATCATTCAACAAGTATGTGTTGAACACCTATGATCACTCTGCTGTGTGTTAGATTTTAAAAGGAGGAAAACATAAAACACACAGGCATGATTTCTGTCTGTATAGATCTTACACAGTACTCTAACAGGGTTATAAAAACCATCTATTCCAAATCCATTTCTCCCCGTCATGCTGTGGCAGCTGCTCATTTTTCATAGGATACAGTCCAATTGCTCTGACGTGTCACACAAGGTCTTCCGTGATCTGACATTTCCCTACAACTTCAGCCTCACATATCCCTATTTGCTGCTTTCACATTTTAGCTTTCAAAGCACCCATGCCTTATAAGTCCCTTGTCCTACCTGCAAGTGAATGATGCAGAATCTCATCTCTGTGCCTTTGTGTGTGATATTTTCCTTATTAGAAATTCTCCAGAAACAACATAAAACTGGCTAATTGCTGCATGGTCCTTTAAGATTCAGTGCAAATCCCACCTTTTCTAGATCGGCTTCTCGGACTTTTTTCACATCTTCTGACCCTAGGCTGTGTGTTATTATTGAATCTGGCACATTGGCTTATAACAGTGGTTTTCATCCAGGGGTGATTTTACTCCAAAGGAGACAAAATGTCTGGAGACATTTTGGTTGTTAATAATCGAGGTGACGCTACTGGCTTTGTGGGGGGTATAGGCCAGGGGTGCTACTAACCATACTATAATACACAGAGTCTTTCCAAACAAAGAATTATCTGGTTTCACATATCAGTAGTGGTGGGGCTAGAAAACCTCATGTGGATGAGTTGGCCTCAACCATTAGGTTATGAGCTTCCATTGTCCACAGGCTCTGTCTCATTTGACTTTATGTCTTCAGCATCAAGTCCAAAGCTTGAAACAGCTGAATTGATATTTTTCTGAATAAATAAAAATAGGAAAGGAATAAAGTATGCATGATTATATAAATAATTAGACAGCATTTGTTCAATAATAAAGACAAGGACTGCACTTACACCAGTTGCAGTACTTTCCAGTGTGGAGATAAAAGTTTCAAGTTGGATGGGAGATGGTGAAGGGAATGGGGATAGGGGACAGAGAAATCACAGGAATTTAGGATTAAAGCACCAAAAACAAAAAAGGAAAATTAAGAGAAAATATCAGAGTCCCATATTGACAGTGGCCTTTTCAACAGTTCTTAAACTGGGTGTGGTGGCTCATGCCTATAATACCAACATTTTGGGAGGCTGAAGCAGGAGAATCACTTAAGGCTAGGAGTTTGAGACCAACCTAGGAAATGTAGAAGACATCATCTCTACAGGAAAAAAAAAAAAAACAAAAAAACAAAAAACTTTAAAAATTAGCCAGATGTGGTGGGACACGCCTGTAGTCCGCTCAGGAGACTGAGTAAGCTATAATGGTGACACTGCACTCCAGCCTGGGCAACAGAGTGAGATGCTGTCTTTTATAAAACAAAACAAAACCTTTTCATACATGATGAAAATGTTCGCATGATGTTTCTTATTGCAGTCATTCAAGATTAATGATATGCATCGTTTCAGTAAACAATTTTTTGTATTGAAGTTAGAATTCATGTAAATTACCTAAATATGAATCCTACATTATTTTGTTACATTTTATAAATCTGAAATTACTTTATTGATTATCTCCCTCTTTATTCCAGGTATAAAATTCTGTGTAAGCAAATACTTCCTTCTTATGATATTAGTTTGTGGTAGGCAAAATAGTTTTATAAAATAAGATCTACTTTAAGTAGACAAAAGCCAAACTATCTTTCTTTGCTGATGATATGATTATATACCTAGAAAACTCTAAAGACTCCACCAAAAGGCTACTAGCACTGATACACAATTTTAGTAAGGTTTCAGGATACAAAATAAATGTGCAAAAATCAGTAACATTTCTACACACAAGTAATGTCCAGGCTGAGAGTAAAATCAAGAACACAATGCCATTTACAATAGCCACAAAGAAAACGAAACCTAGGAAGACAACTAACCAAGGAGATGAAACATCTCCCTATAAGGAGAACTACAAGAAGACACTGCTGAAAGAAATCAGAGATGACACAAATAAATGGAAAAACATTCCATGCTCATGGATTGGAAGAATGAATATCATTAAAATGGCTATACTGCTCATAGCAATTTACAGATTCAACATTATTCCTACCAAACTACCAATGCCATTTTTCACAGAATGTAAAAAACTATTCTAAAATTCACATGGAACAACAACAACAAAAAAAGAGCCTGAATAACCAAAGCAATCATAAGCAAAAAGAGCAAAGCCAGAGGCATCACTCTACCTGACTTCAAACTATACTATGAGGCTATAGAAATCAAAATAGCACATTAACAGTACAAAAACAGACACATAGAACAATGGAACAGAATAGAAAACTCAGAAGCAAGGCTGCACACTTAAGGCCGTCTGATTTTTGACAAGGCCAACAAAAACAAACAATGAGGAAAAGGAATCCCCATTCAATAAATGGTGGTGGGATTACTGGATAGCCATATGCAGAAGAATGAAATTAGACCCTTACCATTATCATATACAAAAATTAACTCAAGATGGATTAAAGATTTAAACACAAGACCCCAAACTATAAAAAATCCTAGAGGAAAAACTGAAATACTCTCTTGATATTGGCATTGACAAATGATAAGTCCCCAAAAGCAATTGTCACAAAAACAAAAATTGACCAGTGGGACCTAATTAAAAGAGTTTCTGCACAGCAAAAGAAACTATCAATAAACAGACAACATTGTGGGGGAAAACATTTGCAAATTATGCATCCAAGAGGCCTAATACTCAGAACCTGTAAGAAACTTAAGTCAACAAGAAAAAAACAACCTTATTTAAAAAAATGGGCAAAAGACATGAACAGACACTTCTCAAAAGAAGACATACAAGCGGTCAACAAACATGAAAAAATGCTTAACATCACTAATCATCAGAGAAATGCAAAATAAAACCACAGTGAGATACCATTTCATGCCAGTCAGCGTGGCTATTATTAAAAAGTCAAAAACAACAGAAGCTGGCAAGGCTGCAGAGAAAAAGGAACGCTTATATATTGCTGGTGGGATTGTAAATTAGTTCAGCCACAGTGGAAAGCAATTTAGAGAGTTCTCAAAGAACTTAAAACAGAGTTACCATTTGACCCAGCAATCCCATTACTGGGTATATATGCAAAAGAAAATAGATCACCATATAAAAACACACACACATACTTGTGTGTTCATCATTGTGCTACTCACAATAATAAAAACATGGAATCAACCTAGGTGCCCATCAGTGGTGAACCAGGGAAAGAAAATGTGGTACATACACACCACGGAATACTACACAGCCATAAAACAACGAAAACATCTCCTTTGCAGCAACATGGATAGAGTTGGAAGTCATAATCCTGAGTGAATTAACACAGAAACAGAAAACCAAATACAGCATGTTCTCACTTGTAAGTGGGAGCTAAACATTGAACACACATGGACATAAGCATAGGAACAATAAACACTGCAGAATATATGAGGGGAGAGGGAGGGAGGGAGATGTGGGTCAAAAACTACCTAGTGGGTCCTATGCTTACTACACCTGGGTAGAATATATCCATGTAACAAACCTGCCCATGTACCTCCTGTATATAAAATAAAAGTTTAAAAAAAAAAAAAAAGACAGGAGATCTACTTTAAACCATCAACCTAAAATCACATGGAAACAGTTTTGCAGTTTAAAATAGTTCTTTAAATTTTCATGTCTTTCTGAAGTGTATTATTTCAATCAATATCAGCCAGGAAAGCATTGAATTACTACCAAAAGCCGTTCTTAAAATACTTCCAAGTTTTGCAGGAAAAACTCCCCAAACAGAAAAGGCTGGAAATCTCATGGTAGAAAAATCATGTTAAAAAGCCATCAGAAATCAGAGTCCTGGACCTCAAACTCTGTAACTGAAAATCACTGACACTTAACTTTTTAAATAATAGCACATTTTTCTAAAAATGGTTAACTAAAAGTGCAATGAGAATTCCCTATGCCTGCTCATGGTTAAATAGGAAAACTCGTTGACCTAACATATTTCCATGACATTACATTCTAGAATTGAAGGGCTTTTTTCCCCTCCACTTTTCAGATTCCTGCAATGTAACTTTTCTCCCACATTCCTTTTAAACTTAAAAAAATTTTTACATTTTTTTTAAATGTAAAATTTGACATTTTTACATATGAGTAGTCTTTACTTTTTATATTTTTTCCTTTAAGGACCTTAACTAAAATTATTCATCAATGAAATACTCTATATAGAGGATGCTTACAGTGTTTGTACTTTAAAAAATTTTAAATAATTTCTAAAATAATTTTAATCCCCATTTTCATCTGTACTTACATTCTATAAGCAACATATTTTCTAAACTCTTTCTTCTTTCTTGAGAGACTCTGACTTTTAACAAAACCTATTGGTTATTTAATCACAGCTATACAAAAATTTGTGACCTAAAATGTGAAGTGTGTGGAATAACAGTGAAGATATAGTGACTTACAGTAATTTTATATATGTCCGTAGTAGGATGATTAATGGCTACCCAAAGATAGTAAGTTTAATCCCTGGAACCTATAAGGAAAAAGGGTTTTTGCAGATGTGATTCAGTTAAGGATCTTGAGATTATCCTGTATTATCAGTGTGCAATCAGACTTGTTCTTACAAGATGGAGGGAGATGTGATACAGATAGAAGAGGAAAAGACACATGCACACAAGGAGAAAGCAATGTGACCCTGGAGGCAGAGTGGAATGATGTGACCACAAGCCAAGGAATGCCAGCAGTCACCAAAAGCTGAAAGAACAGATTCTCTTTTAGAGCCCCTGTAAGGAATGTGGCCCTGTTGACTTAAAAAAAAATTTTTTTTTTTGAGACAGGATCTCACATGATCACGGCTCACTGCAGCCTTGAGCTCCATGGCTCTGGTGATTCTCCCACCTCAGCCTCATGAGTAGCTGGGACCACAGGCATGTGTCACCATGTCTGGCTAATATTTTTGTATTTTTTGTAGAGACAGGGTTTCGTCATGTTGCACAGGCTGATCTCAAACTCCTGGGCTCAAGCCATCCTCCTGCTTCAGCCTCTCAAAGTGCTGGGATTATGGGTGTGAGACATCACACCTAGCCCCTGTTGACATCTGATTTTGGTCTAGTGATATTGATTTCAGATTTCCGTTCTCCAGAACAATGAGATAACAAATTTTTGTTAAGTCCCAAATGTGTGGTAATTTGTTACAGTAACTGCAGAAAACTAGTATACATTTACCACACGGCATGAAAACATCTCTTAAGAAATAGAGGGGAATAAAGACAACAAAATGAATATTCCATTAATTGGTTCATGTAGGAATGTGAATGAGGCCGATTCCCTATTACATATAGAAGTGTGGAATCAGGTTTGGAGGTGAGTTAAAAACTCATTTGTTCACTTCCATTCCTACTATAGGAACCCTTCTAGTACAATAACCTCCCTTGTAACTGATCATCAAGGACCTGAATCCTTTTAGAGGCAGTGAGCTCACTGTCTCTAAGGCAGTACATGCAGTGGTTGGCCAGCTATAATTCCTTGAAAAAAACTGCATACATCATGGTAAAAATAGAGACAACACCTATTCATTCATTTCGCAAATATTAGTTGAGCATCTGCAATGTGCTAGGCAACTCTTGAAGACGCTGGGGTACCACACAAAAAAAGGAGAAAAAAAGAAAAAATCATTTTGTAATTTGTTACAGCAGCCACAGGAAACTAATACAATGCCAGATAGAAATTAAGTAGAAATAAAGTAGTACCTGTGCTTGAAACAAGAAATTAATAATGAGAATAAAAAATACTAAAAGAAAGAAAAAAACTGAAATAAGAAATTAATAATGAGAATAAAAAAAGTAAAAAAAAGGAAAATACTGAGGCTTTTGATAATAAAATGATGAACTTTATGCATATAACAAGATGTGGTTGGAGAGTTTTTTAAAGTGGGGAATCAGGCCTAATATTAAAGCAACTGCCTTGTCATTCAGATTGAAAACTTAATAACCTCTGGGTGGTGGAGAATAAATGGATTTTCATAAAAGTATAGTTTTTTTTAAAAGAGGGTATACAAATAACTTAGTTAATTATATAATTTTGGTTCTTCTAAGGAAAATCTTGAATGCTATTAAATATTAATATAGCTCACTAGTCTTTCTAATTTTTGCATACCTATTATGTTGTTCTTAGTTCAGCACAATGCTGAAATGCTCAGTAAAGTTGCTTTGAGTATCATGTCATGGCCTCTCTTTACATACAAAGGGGAAAGAGGATGTAAGGTATTTGTGGGGAGATGCATGATCAACAAAGGTAAGAATTAGAATCCTTGTGCCTTGAAGACCAGATGAACCAGATTAGGGAGAGCTTGGATGACCAAGGTTAGACTTTCCTTCTGGAAAACAGAAGGAACTTTATTTTTACTTATTTATTTTTTTGAAGGAATCTTTAGAAGTTAAGCAGAAGAAGACCATGGCAACAGGATCATTAACTGAAATAGCTTAAGGCAGAGGAGAAATAGAAATAATAGACCAGAAGATGTAAGGTTAATGAAGAATTGGTATATAAACAGATAGTTTCATCCAGTGAGAAACACTGAGAGGGACAGAGAGAGAGAGAGGCAGGACAGTACAATTGAAGAACCCACAGAATTTATTAATCTTTTGGATAAAGGGGGATGAAGAAAGATAAGTCAAACGTTTATCCAGGATTTTAAAAGTAAGTGATGGGCGGAGAGAAACACCAATAAGAAAGAATAATTATGAAGGTGAGATGTGGTAGGGTAAAAAATAAATAATCAATGTGAATTTCCAAAGAGAAATATTCAGTGCAAGATTAATCATGCAGAAATGGAATAAAATAAGAAGGTGGGATCAGATTTTCCCAACAGAAATGCATCAAGCCGCACCGATCAATTTTGTGTTCTGATTTGCTTTAGTTGATGTGTTTGAATTCCTCTCTGGCTCACTTTCTCTGAAACTGACGAGTAGTGCGAGAGATGGACATACAAGACTAAGCACAAAAACCAGACAGTATGTGGTTTTAATGAAGTATTCTATTAGCCTATGGATAAGATAAAATTCTATCAAGTGGAGCCTGAAATTTTTTTTAAAGGTCTGTGATTGATGTGAAGAATAATGTTTGTAATGGTAAAACTCATTAGTAGCAGTGTCTGAAAAGGAACTGAGGGACGAATGCATTCAAATAATTTGATCTTGGAGATGCAATTTCAATGTCAGTGGCAACCTGGTGTTTTGGGGCACAGAAAATGATACCCTAAAATGTGCACTTAGACATACTGAACTGAAGAAGCAGCCTGAAGTTCTCACTGACCAACTGCCCCCACCCCCACTCCTGTCTCTCAACCCTCTGTCTCTCCTAAAACACAGGATGAGGTAGGTCATTCTCTGAAAGTTCCTTATCTACCTAGAAACTGGACCTTCCAGAGAGGAACGCAGTTGCTTTTGGTCCCTTTCCTAAAATTCCATTAACCAGAGAAGATTGAAACTCGTATCACAGAGGAAGATCCTGAAAATTAAGCACCACACCTAGAGCCCAGACATGTTTGTTCTCCGATCCCATTCAATTTACAGATAATAATTGACAAGCTAATTTCTGTTTCTTGGATCTATTCATTGCTCCTATAATCATTGACTACCCCTCTAAATTATCTATGGTTCTCCACTTCCTTCTTTCCAATGAAGAGGCTATGTAAGCTTCAATGATCTGACCATTCTTTGAGTTTCCATAATTTTTTGTTTGAAGTGCTTACATTAATAAATTTGCTATGCTTTCCTTTTGTCCACCTGTCTTTTGTTATAGATGTGTTGGCTGTGCCCCTTTATGATGGGCAGGAGCAGGGCCACCCCATTTCCACCTCTAAACTGGGATGGTGGAAAGATCATAGGTTGCATCGGAATCCCAGTAATTTATTTACAAGGTGTGGTATTGGGCAAGATGTTCAATCCCTCTGTATCTTATTTTCCTTACTGTAAAAATAAATGCTGTTCTTTTTGTGGTGAAAAGACTTAAAATCTACTGTCTTCGCAATTTTCAAATATATAGTATCTCAATAACTGTAGTCATTGATGATGTATAGTAGATCTCTTGAAGTTATTCCTCCTAACTGAAATTTTGTCCAATCCACAATGTACACCTATATCAAAACATCATGTTGTGTACCATAAATAGATAATATTTACAATTTTTCAGTTCAATAAATTTGAGATTAAAATAAACTTAAAAATTTCTGTTGATAGCCATGTTGTGAGGATCCAGTATTCCCGCTGTGTGGAAAAACAAAATTACAATGTCTATCACAGTTCCTGTAATTTACAGATACTCAACACAAGTTAATTTCATTATTAGTTTTTTTGAGACAGGGTGTTGCTCTGTTGCCCAGTCTGGAGTGCAGTGACATGATCATAGCTAACTGCAGGCTCAGACTCCTGGGCTCCAGTGATCCTCCTGTCTCAGCCTCTGGAGAACAAGCATGCACCACCACACTTGGCTAACCTTTCTTTTTTTTTTTTTTTTTTTGTAGAGATGGGATCTTGCTATGTCACCCAGGCTGGTCTCAAATGCCTGGCCTTAAGTGATCCTGCTTCAGTCCTGCAAAATGCTGGGATTATAGATTTGAACCACTATGCCTGGCTTTAATTTTATCTTTATATCCTATTCACTTCTTATACACACACATAAGGAAAAAAATCTCTGTTTGTTAGGTAATGTTCAGTTAAGAAAAATGATTATATTGCTTTGTGAACAAAGGCTCAGGTCAATGTATAGGTAATCAAAGTATATCCTTAAGCTCATATTGTTATACGTGTGAATTCTATGGTATTGACAACATTTCTCAGGTTTTACATTACATGAGGATAAAACACAAAACTGCACCTGTATCCTCTGAATCTATAAAAACGAATAAACAAAAACAAAAGAAAACAAAATTAATGCAATGTAAAATAGAAGAGTTTTATTCAGGTGTTGAACTGTGGTGTTCACGTTTTAGCCCCAAAAGTTCATTGAGCTGTGAAGTATTTATAAGTGAACTTTTCTGTATATAGAGTATGATTTATACAAAATTTAACGTTTTTAAACTTTCTTAATTGAAAAATTTAGTAAAAGTAATAATAGCTGCCATATGTTAAACATTTACTATGTGTCAATGATTGTAAATATATTATCATACTTCATCCTGTGAAAACAAAACATTTCACCTAGTAGCTGATGAAGTAGTCTAGTGTTCAAGCACACAGTGGCAACATCTATATATTTAATACTTTCATACAATAGCTTCACTGCACGCACACTTAAGTCTACAAAGCATGTGTGTATTTAAAATTGTTGTGTGATATAATAGACACTCATGAGGGCAGACATGTTAGCCCCATCCCGAGCTCAGAAGAGAACTGGAACCAACATATAGCAGGATGAACAAAAATTGCTGAAAATTGGCTTTGAGTGAATATTTGAGTTAGAGTCAATGTAGGTTGTCATTATCGTTTATAAATCCAGAGTATCATCCAGCATTTTATTCTAGACAGATTTTACAAGTTTTACTTCAAAGGCACACTGGATTATAATTCTTTAAAAGGATACAGGCATGACTAACATTGAGGCTTTTCAAACGTGACAAACATTCAAGCTTTTCAAAAAGAGCGCTGAATGCTGGGTCTGGTTCAAGTTCATCTCTGAAAAATACTCTGATCATGGAGAAACGAGGGCAAAGTAGGGGTCTCAAGCAGAGCTTTAACAAATACAACATGTTGTGTTTTTAATTCTTGGTTGGAAATGAAAAATGCATCTGACATTTTTGTGAAACAAATCCTATGATTTTTTTTTTTTTTTTTTTTTTTTACCCCAGGAAGAAGAAAGCACATCTCACCTTCAGTGGTCACCTTTATTTTGTTACTTAAACATAATAAAATAAAAAGGTTTTAAAACAGCTTCAAGGGAAAGCCTGGGAGAGAGCTCAAAGAGATTGTAATCAATAAGCATTCAAATTACTCCATGACTTCAACGTTTGAAACATTTAAAGGCGAAAACAATGTGATATTAGGTAAACTAGCAACATTCCTAACAGAGGGTGGTTATACAGCTCATTAAGAGAGACCATTAAGTGACTAACACAATGGCTCTGAGCATTTGTTTGGGTCTCCAACTTTACATAAACCAGTCTCTGCTTTGCAATAATTTAACTAATTTTTTTCTACAAACCAATACAGTCCACCAGCAAATGAACAGCTAATGAAGAGTCGATGCACCCTGCCACACGCTCTCACCTCTCTCCAGGTAATTCTCACTTTGCAAAGATGCTGGATCACTGAGATAGTAAATATTTGAAGAAATAAAAGGACAAAACTAAGCAAAAACAAACAAATAAAACGCTCCACATGGAACACGAGGTCAATTCAGGAAATGTGTTTGTCTCAGAGCACCAGTACGATTTCCTCTCATGTTGAAGTTGTTTTTTTCACTCTGATTTATGCTTCTCTTCATAATTGATTTTTTTAGAATAGATTCATTCTCTGCATTTAAAATGGTCTGACTTAAAACTCAAAGAAACTTATCCTTTAAGTTTCCAGTTTTGCGCTTGTAACTACTGGAAAGCATGTATCTTTCTGTCATTTTTTGATTAGTTTGCATACTTTGATGGTGTCTTTTAGAAATAATAACTTGTTAAGAGTATAAGAGTTCACTTAGTGAATAGTCTTAACTGTGTAATACATTCACATTTAAATCCAATGGTTTAATTGAAATAGGACCTATTTGGAATGGGAACGATGAGCACAGACACATGGAAAATATTTCATGGGGCCGTAAAATACAGACATGAAATTTCTTTTAATCATACATAATGTTTATTGAAAATATATGTGTACTCTCAGAGTTGATGCAGGTGCATATTAAAGGAAAAATATCCCACGCTCTTTTCTCATTTGTCTCTCCTTGTGTTTTCTAAATAAAAATCTAATGATAAGTTCCAGACAAGCTGCATTTTTTTGGAAAAACCGGAGAATGTATCTCTTTTTTCATAAAATGCCAGATTGTATCCATTATTCTTGTGACTCACAGAATTCTAAAGTGTATTTACCCAAACTGAAAAGTTCTGAGCTTACTTGAGGAAGGAAGCATAAAAGCACCGTGAAAAGTTTAAAAAATTCCAATCCATCTATAATTGTTAGAATCCAATAACTACTGATGTGAATATTCTTTATAAACTTCAGTGTCTATTTTAATATTATAGTATGTATGATGGGTAATAAGCTAACTTTTCAGAAACTAAAATGGACACCCAATTACACATATTTCCCTTATGTATCCTGATTTTTTTTTGAGATATAAATCTTGTGATTGTTGGTTCATATAAATAATCTTATGTTTTTTTTCTGGTGACTTGGAAAAGGTTATTAGTTTCTACTGATGTCTGTTTATACTGTTGCTATTTCCAATGATTTTATTGTTTGGCTAGGCTAAATATCTTAATTTACATATCTTGTATTTTACCTAACAGTGTTTTAAGATCTGTTGTTATATAAAACTCTGCTTGCTTTGCTGAATTCATAACTATGAGAAGCAACATATTTATGATTAATGATGGAAAATATGCTTCCAAGATGTTTTTATTTGCATTTATAGATATAATTTTCTGAAGGATTTATGTGAGCACTACTCATAAATGTTCTGATCAGATGTTTGACTATAAAACATTTCTAAATGCCACACTCCACAGGCTAATGATCTATCCATCTGAAATGGTATTCCGACTCCTATAAATGTTACACATTTTAGATCTTTTAGAGATAGCTTTTATATCTTCATGTTTGAGGAAATATCCAGAAAAAGAATAACTTCCCTGAAGAGTTAGGACGCTGTAGAGGATAAAGATGATAAAGAATACTGACCTATGAATCAGCACTTAATAGAAGGCTAGAGGTCAACCCCCAAAGTCCAGGTCAGAATGCTCACAGACAGCCAGGAAAGCAAATAGCACATGGTACAACTGGAGTGAAAGGGACATAGTGAGGAAGTCACAAGATGACAGAGTATTATATATAATTAGGACATTCCGGAGAAATTGAAAGACATCCTAGGCAGATTAAAAAGGAGTGAAATGCCTGGACTTTCTCAATTTATAGATAGGGTTGTACAGTTCAGGGAAGTATTTGTTAGCTCATTTTTCCCACAAAAATACTACTGTTGCCCTAGATTAGCTCATAACATCCTAACTCATGTTTTAGCTGACTTTTTTTTTTTTTTCTTAGTCACCTCTTTCAGACTTTCCAAGGCAGTTTGGCTGGCACCATTGTGTGTCTTCATCTATTTTTCTCTTTTTTCTTTAAATCCTATACTTCATGCTTATTACATAGCTCTACTTTATTTTCTGCATTATTTTTGGAACAAGGAAAATTATACTGTAACCAAGTGTGGCAAACAAGGCAAAGTAGGAAAGGAAGAAAGACTTTATTCAGTCTACTGAAGTAGGCGAGACAGACTGAACGTGACTCCATTGAAACAAAGGTGAGAGGGTTTTTAAAGGCTAAGGTGAGCTAGCAGAAAAGTACCCAGGGAAGTTAAGGGAGAAGTTGATCAATGGGATGTGTTGAGCACATAAATTATTCCTGAGTTTGCAAATGTTTTTCTCTGTGATTAGGCCATCTGTGTTTGCTAATTGGCGCCCATCAAAGTTAGGCTTCTACCCTCCCACAGAGATTGGGAGATAGGAGTCCTATCTCCTTCAGTGTTTACATTTCAAAGTGTTGGTTCCCAGGTCCTTGAGAAAGACATTGCCTAGATTGCAAAACTGTCAGGAGGCTGAGAGAAGATTTACATACATTTCAAAGGGGCAGAAAAAGAATTTACAATTAGACATTTTCTAAAGTAACTGCTCTAAGAATAGGGAGGCTTGTGGTCAAGAAGAAGCCTGTCTAAAGTTAAGTCAAGCTGGGGGGTGAGGAGTCAGGGGGTGGAACTCTAAGGCTATCTTGGTTAAGTGTATATTAATTTTCAAATATTAATATTTACATCTGTTGTGTATCCATTGCATATTTTATATTTGAATATAAATTCTGCAGCATACAAACATGAGTGAATGTAAATATTTCACACCAGTCTGTAATCTTCTGTCTGTGTTCTTAATTTCTTTTCTGCTTGTAGAATTCCATCATCATTTACTGAACCAAAATTCATTAGCCTGCCCCTCATAACAAACACTGAAATAGCTATGACACAGTCCCTCCTCCCAGGGCCTCTCTCCCCTGGCTCTAAGGGTGTTTAGGCATTTTATCTCCTAAAGGTAACTCCAGTGAAGAAAATTGAAATATTTTACTCCAAAATATATTTCTTTGATATATTTTGAAATGACTGCCACTTGGCCATCCTGACACTTGGCCTTGCAAAGCTGTCTTTAGTGGGGGAAAATTTGCATCTGTTGAGAATTTGCATTCATACAGACAGAATCCTTCCCCTTTCTATGCTTTTCCCAGGATCCAGGAGAGATTGAGTTTGACGCCTTTAAAAGTCTGAAAAGAAACATTTATCACTGATCATCTCCGAGGGAGGCATCATGTACATATCAAGGACATGTTTGCTAGCCAAGCTTCTTCCTTTCTTCACTCTCTTAACCTGTCTTTACCTGTTTCTGGTCATGGTCCGAATCTGCGTTCTTTACTGTGGCCTCAGGATGGCATATAACTTTCTGTAACTCATTGGGAAGTTGGGTCTTCATTCTGAAGGCTCCCATGTATATGCATTAAGTAAATGTGGATGTCTTTTCTCCTGTGAATCAATCTGCATCATGTCAGTGATTTTTAGTGAACCTTTAGGGGACCAAGAGCTTTGGCCCCCGCACCAGCCACAGAAGATAGGAGTGGTGCAACGTATTATTTAGCAACCTTATTGCAAGTCAGACAGGTGCACAAATAGTCCAAAGAATACAAAAAGCAGTCACGCATCCCTTTGCCTGTTGCAGGAAGAGTCCAGAGTGGAGATATGCGTGTTCATATTGTTCAGCTTGTTCCCAGTTTTTCATAGCCCGGGCATTTTTGTTCCAAACTCTAGAGCTTCACTGTTCAATACAGTAGTACACGCATGTGACTATTGATCTTTGAAATGTGACCAGTTCAAAATAAGAAGTGCTGTAATTGCAAAATACATATTAAATTTTAGAAGCTTAATGTGATAAAAATAATGTAAAGATATCTCCAATAATTTTTATATTGATTTTTTGTTAAAATGATAGTATTAAGAGGAACAAGATCATGTCCTTTGCAGGGACATGGATGAAACTGGAAGCCATTGTCCTCAGCAGATTAACTCAGGAACAGAAAACCAGACACTCCATGTTCTCACTTATAAGTGGTCGCTGAACAATGAGAACACATGGACACAGGGAGGGGAACAACACACACTGGGGCCTGTCAGGGGAGGGTTGGGGGGATGTGCGGATATTATTAGCGAAAAGAACTAATGCATGCTGGGCTTAATACCTAGGTGATTTGTTGATAGGTACAGCAAACCACCATGGCACATGTTTACCTATATAACAAACCTGCATATCCTGCACATGTACCCCAGAACTTAGAAAACAAACAAACAATAAAATAATCTTAAAAAAGGATAGTATTTTGAATTTATTTGGTTAAATATTAACATTATTTCATCTGCTTTATTTTATTTTTCATAATATGGCTACTGGAATTTAAAAATTGCGTATGGTACATGTTATATTTCTATTGGTTGGCAAGGCTCTAGAGGCCCGAATTTCCCCTATTCCCAGTGCCTGGGCTATTGCTCTTCTGCATTTTGGTCTCTGTTGGTCTCTTTCTCCTCTTCCATTTCTTCCTGCCTCTCTTGTTCTAATATCAGCCGAAATGCCAACTCCTCCATATAACATAGGGTTACTTAACACTAATTTGTCATTTACAATGGTAATAATAATATAATAATCATTTAGATTTATAATGATAATATGTAAGATTTTATTCTTCACACTAAAAACATGTTTCTTCTTGTAGCCACCTACCAGGGAGTTTATTATTAAACACATAGTAAAACTCAATCAATATCTATTAAATGGTCCAAATTCTGATCACACATCTAGCTGAAAACCCACAGTCTCCAATTTATCATTGCATTTCTATTGTTCCACTTGAAGGAGGAAAAGGTAAATAAGACCTTTAAGTGAGCCGCTGTTCTGAGTTTGAGAAAACCCAGCCTCCCCCTTCTCCTAACCTCCTAACCTGGTCATTAGGCCTCAATCAAAGGGCAAGTTACCCAATGGGATCTGAAATCTTGCTTCTCTAATAGTACTTCTATTGAATTCACAGATAAGTTGAGTAGAACATTTTCTAGTGCATAAGAGAAATGCTGATGGGAAATATGGTTTTTTTTTATTGATGTGCAACTTTCTTTTTCCTTCACAAAGAATCTTAGTCAATGTTATGATTGTTCCTTTCTTGTAAAAATGATGTCCAAAGGCAGGATTCTATTCATGCAAACTGTCAATAAACATCCTTGATAAATGAGTGAAAGAAATCAGAGTATTCACTGGAAAGAATTTCAACCCCATGCTGATTTCAAGCAACTATAATTTAATGGAAACATCAATGACAAAATATTTCAGTGGTCAATGTGCAGATCTCTAAATTATTAAATTCTCCAAGGTTGTGAAGGAATGGTAAAACTCTGTTTTCAAAGTGTTTGGGGCAAATCTGTTTTGAAAGAGTTGCCGCTTGAGGCACACGTAGAATAGCTTACTTTGTTCCCTTGTAAAAGGCTAATCGAGGAGCTTAGGGCGTCATAAAGATGATCACCTCCCCTGGGGAATAGAAAATACTATTTAACCTTTCACATTATCCATTCTGGGCACACAAGGGAATTACGCTTGCTGCTAATACTGGAGATGAATAAGCCCTTACAAAAACACGCTGTGAGCGAGGATTTATAAAAGCAGAGTTTATAGTGGCTTTTGGGATTAGGCATTAGTTCACATTCACTGTCTTCCAAAAGCAGACCCTACAGCTCTGGGTGCTGGGTCCTCCGTGTTGGGCACATCACGTAGAGCTGCGTGGATTGTAGTAAGGTGGCAGCGTGAGAGGCCTTGCCCAGAGAGATATGTGATCAAGACAGGCTGACTTCACTTTCCTCTAACTTCAAGGATGACACCTAGCCTATAAGGATTGCAACAGTTTGATGAAGTTAAACATTTCAGCTCCGAAAAAAGGAACGAGTACATAATGTGCCCTGAATAATGGCATATATCGCCATGTCAACTCAGAAAAAAACATGCATTACACAATTTCTGTATTTAAAATTTTAAGGTCATCGTTTAAGTCAGGATTTCTCAATTTGGCACTAGTAACACTTTCGGATGAATAATTCTTTTTAAGTGGGTGGGAGGGGTGCTGTCCTATGTGTGGTAGGATGTTTGGAGCATTCTTGATCTTTACTCACTAGGAACTAGTAGCCTTCCCCTCATGGATTGTGACAGCCAAAAATGTCTCCAGAAATTGCCAAAATGTCTTCCGGGGAGGGGGCAAAATTGTTCCCAGTGAGAACCATTGACTTAAATTAATAATTTGCAAAGTTCACTTACACATTTGTGCTCGTATGTTTGTATGTTTACACATCTGTATATTCAATCTTTATCAGGGTATACAGACACATATAGTCACATACAAAACATAACCTATCTAAATACTAAGTATATGAAACAAAATTTTGGTGCAATCCCTATCAGGGAAAATTAAGAGGGACAATAATAATCTTCTCAAATAATGTATTCATGCTCCAAGTTTTCTTTTTTTTTTGAAAAGAAATTGCTTCAAATATTACTATGTTAATATAAAAGCACTCGTTATTATAATTAAACAAAAAAACAGTATTCTAAAAATGTTTGTTGAGCAACTAAAATGAGCCAAATGCTATTTCGTGGGTTTGGGCTGGGGGCAGAGAAATGAAACAAATGGATCCCTGCCCCTCATGAAGTAGAGGGGAGTCACAGAATAGTTACATAATCATGCAAACAAATATGAAATTAACCACTGTGACATGAGTTCTGAAGACAAGTTTTTTTTTTTTTTTTTTTTGAGACGGAGTTTCTCTCTGTCTCCCAGGCTGGAGTGCAGTGGCGCGATCTCAGCTCACTGCAAGCTCCGCCTCCCGGGTTCACACCATTCTCCTGCCTCAGCCTCCAAAGCAGCTGGGACTACAGGCGCCCACCACCACGCCCGGCTAATTTTTTGTATTTTTAGTAGAGATGGGGTTTCACTGTGTTAGCCAGGATGGTCTGGATCTCCTGACCTCGTGATTCACTTGGCCTCCCAAAGTGCTGGGATTACAGGTGTGAACCACCGCACCCAGCCTCTGAAGACAAGTTTTATGGTAGAGACACCCCCACCAAGGAAGCAGGTTCTAGTATGCATGCTAGAATAACCACACATGTATCTTATGTCAATGATGCTCATGTTATCATATAAATCAATGGAGTATTCATGAAATTTCAACAGAGTATTGGAATAGGTGTTTGGAATCAAGGGACAGGTATCTCAGTTATGCATGGAAGCATATAATCTCTTGGCTTCAGGTAAGATGCCAAGAGGGAAAGACTGGGGTCAGGTTAAAATATCAATCCACAGGCTATCATAAGCAAGGTGAATACAGCAAAAACCAAAATGAAACAGCCAGGCGTGGTTGCTCATACCTATAATCCCAGCACTTTGGGAGGCCAAGGTTGGCGGATCATCTGAGGTAGGGAATTCGAGATCAGCCTGACCAACACGGAGAAATCTCATCTCTAATAAAAATACAAAATTACCCGGGCATGGTGGCACATCCCTGTAATCCCAGCTACTCAGGAAACTGAGATAGGAGAATCACTTGAACCTGGGAGGCGGAGGTTGTGGTGAGCCAAGATCACGCCATGGCACTCCAGCCTGGGCGACAAGAGGAAAACTCCGTCTAAACAAACAACAAACAAACAAAAACCACAAAAACACACAAAACCTAATGCCTTATAATAAAAACTATGGTTGAAATGTATATTATACATACACATACAAGATTTATACAAGATTTTAAATACCAATTTTATTTTACTTGGGAGACTTTTAAGCTCTGAGCATAAATTTTCCTGGTCTTCCAGATAAGGGGAAACAGTTTACATACATGAGCATGAGCTATAGGGGCAGAATTATATTTGCAGTATAGGCTGTCTATTGAGTGAGCGCTTGAACCCCATGGAGACTAACCAAGTGGAAAAAATATCATGACAAAGGTTAAGACTTTTCTTGATAGCTGGTAAGTTATTTCTCACTCTTGCTGGAGGTCCAGTGCAGGTTTGAATTAAGTAGTTGGGGGAAGGTCCTGGTTCACATAACCAGTCAGATGTAAAACTCCACAATCTTGTAGCTGAACATTCTGGAATACTGAGACTCCTGAGTCATCTTGGCAGAGCAGGAAAAGCAAGGAGGATCAAACTGTGGATCTTCACTGGCCGTGTCACTGGACACAAAGGTCGCATGGTTCTGCCTACCCATGTAGGGGAGAACATGAAATATCTGGAGAATATTAGACAATTAATACTGTTAATTATCTAATTTAATATCTAAGTTAATTAATTAAAATAATATTAATAGAATATTATTGATATGGTTCGGCTGTGTCCCCACCCATGTCTTATCTTGAATTGTAGCTCCCATAATTCCCATGTGTTGTGGGGGGAACATGGTAGGAGATAATTCAGTCATGGGGGTGGTTTCCCCCATACTATTCTCCTGGTGGTGAATAAGTCTCACAAGATCTGATGTTTTTATAAGAGGAAATCCCTTTCCCTTGGCTCTCATTCTCTCTTGTCTGCCACCACGTAAGATGTGCCTTTTGCCTTCTGCCATGATTGTGAGGCCTCCTCAGCCATGTGGAACTGTGAGTCCATTAAACCTTTTTTCTTTATAACTTACCCAGTCTCAGATGTGTCTTCATCAGCAGTGTGAAAATGGACTAATGCAATTACACATATATATTTGCAGAAGTGTTTGTATTATTTATGGCAGTGTTTGTATCTAGTACTGCAGCATTTGCCACAGGAACAAAAGACAAAGACTCAAATGATGACCAATATGAACAGGTTAAATGCAATCAGAGGATGGAATACTATGGGGAAGACTCTTGTGTGCTTATATAGAAAGAGTTAAAAGAAGAATTAAGGACAAGAAATAAGATATACTATAGTTTATAGTATGAAAACTCTGCTAGTGAGATTAAGGATTGAGGGTGAAATGGAGATTTTATTTTATTTTACTTTTACTTGATAGCCTTCTGTACTGTTTGGAGTACTCACTTTTTGAAATTTTCATTTTCCCTATGCATTTAATCAAGTATTACTGCATTAATAGGTTAAGAAAACATAATGGTTGCATTTTGACTACTCAGAAGAGAGACATTATAAATGTGTAACAGTGTCACTAGAGCCCATTAAGAAATCACAGTGCATAAAGGAAAGAATCTTTAGAAGCAATACAAGCTCAGAGAAATTTTAACTTGTTCTCTTTCGTGAGCCTAAAATTGTTCCATGAGCTCAAACCCCAACTGGCATTTTGACCATCAATTATCACTGTATATTTATAGATATGCTCTTTCCCAGCAATTTCAGAAGGTTAAAGCAAACGTATGTAATCAGTCTATTATTTGCCAGAAGATAAAGTGCCATTGAGGCTTCTGTGATCAAAGGAAAATGGTTCCCAAGATAACTTTGGCAGTGGCTGATATTAAAATGTCGAAAGACAGAGCTTTTCAGATATAAGATAAATGTATATTTTTACTTTTAAATCTAGCCACATCAGGACTTAAAAAAATATATAGCCCTTCATGTTTAAATATGATTTTATTGATGCATCATCACAGGAGTATATCATTGGAATTATGTTTTGTAGGAGTGATGGGTCTGTCTTGAGTTAGTCTTACACTGTCTGGTATAATTTGGAGCAATTCTAAGCCTTAAGAGATGCTTCCTCTGGTCACAAGTTTTCCTTTTTCACCTAATCAATACTTAGACTTTAGATAGAAATTCAGAGTCACTTTGTCAGTAACACCTTCTCTGACCCCAACACTGGGTCAGGACCCTCGACTGAGCGATTTCAGCATGCTTTACAATTTTCCTTTGCTGTGCTTATCACACTGACTAGTTAAGATTTGTGTTTGACGTGACTTGCCTTTCTCACATGACTGTAAGCTCCAACTCTGCTTGGCTTATTATTGTAAACACATTTCTGATCACAGTGGCTGAAACCTGGGAGGTCTCAAAAGATATCCATTGAAAGAATGAATGTAGGACAATGCACGTCTGGGTGTGTGTGCACACGCATGCACTCGGATGCATCCCCTCCACAGTAACCTACAAAAAGAGGCTGGACTACTATAGGAAGAAGAAAGAGTCATATCTTCCCTTCTTACGTGCAAAGAACTCAAAGATAATGATGTAGTCTGTCAGGGCCTGTTCTGAACCATCCTGAATCACTTGCCCGAGTCCAGCTGTGGTGCAATTTTTGAAATAATATCTCAGACTCTGGAAAACATGCAGCTACTGAACTATTGTGTCCACTAGGCTGTCCTGGTTGGGGGAGAAGATGGAGAAAGATAGTAGGATTGCCTTAACCCCTGACAGTAGGAGTTGAATTTTTCTAAAGAGGAATGAGGGTTTAGACTGCAGGGCTTCAAAATCATGGTTTTTATCAAGGAGTAGGTGACTAGTAAATAACAAAGATAATTAGAATTAGCAATGGGGGCCATTTTTGAAGACATCATGGGAAGAACTTGGTCTTTTTTTTTTTCTCCTGAACTCTATAAACAATTACATTAAGATAGGGTTTCAAGTTTCATTTATACTGTAATTTCTTTTAGATTTCCCTTAAGCACCAATAAAGACTATTTCTCATAGGCAGTCTTTCTCCAGTGGTGTACTGAGGAACTGGGAACAAGGCTGTAAAGTGATGGCACTGAGCTGACCTCAGAAAGATCCGTGATCCTGGAGCTCCAGGCTAACATGGGTCAAGGTTATCAGACACAGAGAGAGTTGTAAAAGATGACCTGCGTCCTGATGATGGTGGAGATGGTGGAGATGGTGGAGGTTGATCCTTGGGGATGAGAGAAGAAAGTTAGTTAACAAGTGGCACCCAAATTTACAGGAATGAGTGGGATTTTTTTATTTTTTATTTTTTTTGAGATGATGATTCGCTCTTGTTGCCCAGGCTGGAGTGCAGTGACGCGATCTCAGTTCACTGCAACCTCCGCCTCCTGGGTTCAAGCGATTCTCTTGCCTCAGCCTCCTGAGTAGCTGGGATTACAGGCATGCACAACCATGCCCGGCTAATTTTTGGTATTTGTAGTAGAGATGGGGTTTCTCCATGTTGGTCAGGCTGGTCTTGAACTCCCAACCTCAAGTGATCTACCCGTCTCAGCCTCCCAAAGTGCTGGGATTACAAGCATGAGACACGGCACCTGGCCCTTTTTTGTTTTTTGAGACAGTTTCGCTCTTGTTGCTCAGGCTGGGGTGCAATGGCACAATCTCAGTTCACCACAACCTCTGCCTCCTGGATTCACGTGATTCTCTTGTCTCAGCCTCCCGAGTAGCTAGAATTACAGGCACCTGCCACCACACCCATCTGGTTTTTGTATTTTCAGTAGAGACAGGATTTTACCATGTTGGCCAGGCTAGTCTCAAACTCCTGACCTCAGGTGATCCACCCGCCTCAGCCTCCCAAACTGCTGTAATTACAGTCGTGAGACACCGCGCCCACCCAAAAGGGATTTTAAAAAGGATATGTGGAATTGTATGGTGAGAAAGAGGCTGCACTGAAATGTTCTGATCAGGCTGTGTCCTTAGTAAGGAGTTCGAATTTCATTTTGCAACCAAAGTTGCATCTGTTGTTTCTGAACAGCTGTAAATTCTAATCAGTCTACGTTCAGAAAGATGATTCAAAAATCAGTATGTAGGGAGGGCAAGTCCAAGATGAAGTCATTAAAATATAAGAGTAAGAAAAGCTGGTTTCTAAAAAAGGGAGATTGTTATTTCCTATGTCCTATTTTTGAAAGTTGTTTTTAATTACTAAAATAAAAATTTAAAAATTATCAACTTAGATAAGCTATCAGGGTTGGGGAAGGTGTACGTCTCATGTATCTAGATTTTACCAGAGGATACTTGTTTGTGATGGTAGAAAACAGAAAAACAGAAAAACAATCTGTATGAACTTTGGGTTGGTGTGTAAGGAAGAGCCATGCATTTCATCTGTTATCAACATCGAACTGCATAGTTGCATCAACTGGTATCATGAAAAGAAATACATTAGTATGGTTAAAGAATGAGGCTTTCTTATACCACTGGAGGATGTGTGCGTGTGTGTTTGTGTGTGCACGTGCACGTGTGTGTGTGAGATCACATCTCCACCAAATTCATCTTTCCACGGGATTTAAAAAATCTAAATACAGTAGCAATGTTAATTTTATTATCAGACAGAACACCCTTTCCCAATAATTGCTCTGCAAGAATTAAATGCTAGATCAGCAAACTTCTATTCAGTCGATTTGCTATTATGCAAGATTATGCAATTTCTGTTAAGTGGTTCCCAGAGGCTTACAAAACAGGTTAACTTAGTCCTGAATGTAGATTAATTTCTTTATGTTTCCCAGCCTCATTAGCCTTTTTAGTGTAGAATATGATTAGTTCGCCTAATATTTTTATATGATTTAAATATCAAGAAAATTAACTTTCAGAAAATGCTAATGCATTTCATATATTTTAGGAACTATAGCAATAGAGGTTTTGATATTGACATTTGCCATTTTTTGTTCTTTCACCTACAAATCTACTTTGATACGTGTGTATATATGTATACACACATATATACACAAATATATATACACACATACATATATAGGTATATACACATATACATAATCATATAATTGCTGATGATATGTAGGAAAGATATTTCATGTTGCTATGGAAGAGTTTCTCCTGTGAATAAAGGATATTTGTTTAAGGAAATAAAAAAGACTACAAATGTGGCAGCGGCGTTCAGTTGGAGTATCCTGTTAAATAACACGGGTGCTTTATTTGGGCTGTGCTTTCTTGTATGTGGTTCTTTAAGAATATGAGAATTTAGTAACATCAGCTAGCCCAGGAGCAATGCTATTAACCTGGATGGTCAGAGCAGTTGCAGACCTGGGAGCAGTTAATCAAGTAATGGCTATTTCTGTAGAGAGAAGCTATCTAGTGAGGACATACGAGTTGTACAACACAGGTGGTCAGCATCATGACTCCTCCACTCCAGAACTAAAATCCCTTTCTCTGTGTTACCTTGCTGCCCGTCTGCATCTACCTTTTCTCCTCCTGTGCCAATTCTCTACCATTCACCATCAATTTACTAAATATATTGTTTACAAAGTGACCAAATATAACTACAGAGGATGTTTATGAAGAAGACAATTTTATTTTAAAATATGTTTTACTCATATTCATGATTCATAGTGAAGACTGGTTTTTAAACCATTATAATGCATTTTCATTACATATTTTATAGTTTTGTTTAAGTATAAGAAACCATAATAAGTATAAATAATGACTCCGAATCTCACCAGAGAAACTCACCTTTCTCTAGGTGGCATGAACTTAGACTTCCACCAACAAGGTAAAGGATATTATAAAATATTTTCAGAAGCCCTTTCTGAAATGGGAAAAATGGTGTTTCATTGTTGTTTTAATTTGTACAGTTATCTTGGTGGGGGGGTCAGAGTCTGACTCTGTCACCCAGGCTAGAGTACAGTGGCGTGATCATGACTCATTGCAGCCTCAACCTCCTAGGGTTCAAGCGATCCTTCCAGCTCAGCCTCCCAAGTAGCTGAGACTACAGAAATACGGCACCATGTGAGTTAATTTTTCGTAGAGACAGGGTCTTACTTTGTTGTCCAGGCTGGTCTAGAACTCATGGGCAAGGAACATCTTCCCACCTCGGCCTCCCAAATTGCTGGGATTACAGGCGTGAGCCACCACGCCTGGCCTTAATTTGTATCAATTTAATTGGTGTTCTCTATTCTTATTTATTTCCCATGGCTAAAAGTGCTTATCGTGTCTCATTTGTGCTTTTAAATATGTTTGTGGGATAGCTACATTTACACGCAACCCTCAGGATATGGGATAATTGTTTATATATGTAACAAACTTTTAATAGCTTATTCTTAACAATAATCGGTAAAAATCTGAGAAAATGAATTGTATCACTCATATTTATTATTCGTGAAAACACTGTTTTAGATTTCCTTACCAACTTGTGGAATGAAGCTGTAGCCCGTCAATCTGTTACAAACTAGACGGGTGGTTGTCGAAGTGAGGTTCGCCAGGCCAGCATGATGAGATCAACTGGGAACTTAAAATGTGAATTCTGGGGTCCTACCCAACTACAAATCAGAATCTGGGGGTGAGACCCAGAAATCCGTGTTTTATTAAGCTCTCCAGCCAATTCTGATGTACCGTGTGGAAGTTTGACAACATTTGGAGTAAACCAACAATAAGAAACCTCATGTGAAAGTTTGACAACATTTGGAGTAAACCAACAATAAGAAACCTCATGTGAAAAGCTACTTAAGAGACTTTCTCACCCCTGACTGCAACGTCAATGTGCACATTTTCTTTTCTTTTCTTCAGCGTCCAAAATCGTTTTAATATGACAGTAGGATCCAGGGTGTTTTTGCAGACTCAGCTGGCCTGTGCGCATCTGGCGCGCTCGAACTTCCGGTCCTTGGAGCGGATGTAGGGTTTGGCGTGGCTGGGTGGGGTTCCCGGGGCCTTGCTAAAATGCAGGTTCATCTTTCGGCCCTTGCGAGGACCGGAGAGCAGGGCGGTGCCGCAGCCCTTGGGGGAGTCCAGGGCCAGCTGGTCGAAAGCGAAGATTTTGTCCGCCGCCCTGATGATGCGACTGCGGGCCAAGCTGGTCACACGCAGCGCACACACCTTCAGTTTGGGCACCTCCTGAACCCGCACGTCATCCGTTATGGTCCCCACAACCATGGCCGTTTTGTTTTCCCAGCCAGGAAGCTTCATCTTCCAGATCATCCGGGAAAGGGATAGAAGTGGTGGGTTGGTAGGACTCATAAACAACCGCTTCAGCACAACCTGGTTGAATGTGGAGTTGGTTCGTCTGGCCAGAAACCTGTACAGCTGGACCCACAGCTTGACACAGGATATCAGGTAAATATCCTGGCTTTTGGGCTCCTGGCGCCGAACCTTTCGGTCCTTGTTTTGGCGAATGTCAACTCCCATGATGGCGTCTCCTGCGCGGCCAGGTACGGAAAGGCAGAACGGCCAATGTGCACATTTCCTATTAAGACATCTTCCTCTCCCTTTCTCTCCCTTTCTTTTCTCCTCCCTCTTGCAGAAATTCCATTCATTTGTGTCTTTATTTTTTAATGTTTCCCAGATAATAGCTTCACTAATGCATTGCTACATGTGGAGAATCTATTAACTTTTAAGATAAAAAGTTCGTTTGCTAAATTCTCCCCATATGTTCAAACTCATAAAGTACTTGTTCTGATTGCTATGATACAAACGAAAAACATATTACTCAATTTGGCATAATTTTAGGAACACTTTTGTGGTCCGGCATTAGCACCGATTTTTGAACGTGCTTTATTAAATTCAAAATCTTGTACACTACATGTCATTGTGGTAGTTACAGTGTATATCAAGATTTTTAGGTTAAAATCTTAAGCATATTTGTTCCTAAACGCAGTAAAAGGAATAAGAGCACTATTAATATTACTATTATGATTAAAATTGTTCATGTTAATATCTTCATATGCCTTATGTCATTCAATCCTCATAATAATTCTATGAGGTAGGACCCACTGTTATTCTTGTTTTGCTGAAGTATTCTTAAGTCTGCTGAAATATATACTACAAAATAGGACTGAAAAAAAAAACCACTCAAATTTAAAATTTATTAAATTGTTAACTATTAAATTCTACTCATCACAACAGATTCCAGATAGACATTAGATAAACCTAAAGGCTTCCAGTGAAGTAAAGTATTATTAAACACTTTTCATATTTCAGTTTTATAAAATTCCTATGTAATCTAACGTTGTACTATATAAAATGTTTTTTAATAGATTTGTATTTTAAAAGGTTTTAATATGATTTTTTTCTATTTCAATAATTATTTGGAAAGGTAATTTATGTCCTAAAAAATTGTAACTATGGTGTTGTGAATTTGGGCATCTTCCAGGGTAGGGAGTTTTTGGACAATTCATAGCAGTTCTCTCTTTTTACTGCATCCAGTCCAACTCATCATTTTTTAAATGTTGAGAGGGTTGTACGTTCATGGCTTCAACGAATGGTACCATACTTAAAGTACAATCAAGAATAAGAAAATGAAGCCCATTTTCCCCAAAATTAATTCACTATGGTTCTATTGAAGGTGATCAGAATTCAAAAAGAATGCAAGAACATACTGCCTACTTAAGTGTTACTTAACAAACTACTTTTTTTTTTTTTTCTTTTTTGAGACAGAGTCTTACTCTGTCACCCAGACAGGAGTGCAGTGGTGAAATCTCAGCTCACTGCAACTTCTGCCTCCTGGGTTCAAGCGATCCACTTGCCTCAGGCTCCCAAAGTACTGGAATTACAGGTGTGAACCACTGCACATGTCCTGAACTACTCATTTAGAAGTATTAAGGAACTATATTTACTTTTGCTGTAGAGTCTCAACTATTCAAAAAGCAATGTGAAAAAAAATCAAAATCACTTATTTTCCCATTTGCAAAAAAGTAACTAAATGGGATCTTTAGTATAAAGACACATTTAGTAAAAACAAATGAGAGATGATACTTCCCACCCAACTGGATTTTTTGGAATTAAAAAATTGAGTTGGTTTGAACACAAATAAACTAAGACATCACGGTTTCTATAAGCGGTTACAGAATAGAGAGAAAATGTAAGACATATGATATCATATTTTACGGGTGATTTCATCAATTTGTGTAAGTAGTAGCACTCTAATGACAAAAAAGGAGATAGAACATAATGATTCCACAGAATAAATGGACATGATCGTGTGATTCTAGGCTGATGAGACCTGACTTTCCTCGCAGAATCAATATGCACAATTTTATTCGTAAGGAATATATTCCATTACATTCAGAGAAGTATTATTTATAAAATGAAATTCTTTAGAAATGTCATGTGAGATAAGGCATGTGCGAGGTTAAGGGGCAGTTCGATTTGTAAATTTTTGCCTACTCAAAATTTACCCCAGTTGTGGCTTTGGGGCATTCCCCAGTGGGTTAACTGTTGAGACCAATATAGCTGCCAGAGGGCCACACCTCCCTCCTTGACTCTAGCAGTATGTGGGCATGCATCTAATGTTTGGCTGACTGCCTGTTCCACTCTCAGGCCTGGTGCTACTGAGCAAAGGTAAGGGGACACCGAGGTCCACATTCTTGGCTCCTCAGAGCTGTGTTGAATTCTGTGCATCTTCTAACCTAAGTCCTTGGAAATCCCTTGGAGTTGACATTATCTTTCTACTATATTTCCATATTGCTTATGGTCACCAGCATCAGTTTCTTTTGCTTGTAACCAAGACCTCTTATTTTGAAAAATATTTTGCACATATTTATTAAGGTTTTTACTATAGTTTTAGTAATGTGCAGATGTTGCCATTTTATTTACTAAGAAAAATCATGGCTTATGCTTCCAAAAATTTACAATCTCCAGACGGAGCTGAATCCGTATGGAAAGTGCTATGTATATCATAATAAAATAATGAGTGTTAATATACATGTTAAGAAACCAAAAGATAATATAGAATTTCAGGGCATCTCCACAAAGAGTTTTTCACATATGGTGGCCCTACTCTTACTGGGAAAGCTTGCAAAACAATGATGTGTGTGCATTTGTGTGTAATTGTTTTTAAAATAAAGGTATATATAACTTTCTTGAAGCTAACCAATCCAGAATTTTTTTTTTAAACATGTACTGCTGTCTCCAGGTAACAAATATAATTTGAAAAGAAGCTCTAAGATCAGGATTCAGTGACTAATTTCTGCAAGAAAAATGAAATCCATCCATCTTTTCTCCTGTATTTCAATATCTGATAACAATTTTTCATTCTAAATACTAACCAAGTCTTTTCAAGCTTCTAAAAGACTGGAAAGTTAATCTTCCACATGTGCTGATGAGCAATTGCAAAGATTAGTTTACATAATCTATGTTCCTGCTTGCAGAAGCATAACTTTCTATTTAATACAATGAAACAGGTATTTTTAAGGCATTTTTTTCCTTTATAAAATCTGAACTTAACACATACCCTATGTGAATATAGAATAAAAGCAATTGTTTGTTTCTGCAAATTTCACCTGAAGTAGAAGTTTTAACTGCCAACTTTGAATCCAGGATCAATAGTGAAACATGGTTGTATGCTCACTAATATTAAGATTTCTGGCATTTAAAACTTTCAAAGAAACAATAATTTCATAGTCTTTTAGGGAGCTGAGTAGAAGGAATAATATAGGAACTTTTTGGATTTGGTAATGTTTAATCTATAACTAAATTGGAAACTATATCATGTCTTCTCCAAAATAACATATCTTATTCCTTAATAGGAATAAGAAAACATTTTTATTTTGAAAGTGATATCTAGGAATAGATAAAGTAGATACGGAAGGGTTCAGGTATTTTAAAAGTACTATTTTTTTCATAATGTAAAAAGTTTGCAGAATTGGAGGTGGATAAAACTCAAATGCAAAACTATCTGCAAATCACCTAGAATTACTACCTGGGTAAAACTTGTTCGCATTCCCCACCAATGTACAGACTAAGTCTCTGTGAAGAAATGAATGGATATTTTGAATAGGAGATGGGTGATTTAAAAAAAAAGTCCCCCCATTGATTAGGGCAACCTTGCTGTGGAAAGAAGTGGCACAGAAGTGAACCTTAGAACATCCTGAAATATTAGGTACCTGGGCAGCAAAGGAAGTTTTGCGAGATCCAAAATACACAATCTCTCAGTACTTGGTATAGACAATGGATGACCATGAATTATCTAATAACAGCATATCCTTCATTTGGGCAATACCAGAGATTCTCTACTTTTATCCCTAACCTTGCCAAGATTGAGTCATTTCCAGAATCTAGTCTGAATTTCCAGTTAAAAATGTTGCATTGATCAACCTGGTTTTTCTCTTTTCGAAACCCCACTGCAATAATAGAAATGGAATTTTATCGTTATAAAGACACATGAACATGTATGTTTCTTGCAACACTATTCACAATAGCAAAAGCATGCAGTTAACCTAAATGCCCATCAGTGACAGACTGGATAAAGAAAATGTGGTACATATACACCATGGAATACTATGTAGCCATGAAACAAGAATGAGATCATGTCCTTTGCAGGGATATGGATGGAGCTGGAGGCCATTATCCTTAGCAAACTAACATAGGAAAAGAAAACCAAATACTGCATGTTCTCACTTATAAGTGGGAGCTAAATGATGAGAACATGTGGACACATACAGAGAACAACACACACTGGGGCCTTTGGGAGGGTGGAGGGTGGGAGGAGGGAAAAGATCAGGAAAAATAACTGATGGATACTAGGCTTAATACCTGGGTGATGAAATAATCTGTACAACAAACCCCCATGACAAAGTTTACCTGTGTAACAAACTTTCACATGTACCCCTGAACTTAAAATGAGTTAAATTAAAAAAAGAAATACAGTGGAAAAATAATAGTGAAAACTGGTGTTGGGGAGGGGCATTGGGGATAGAGAGTATGGGAACTCGGTACTTCCTGTTAAATTTTTGTTTAAACTGAAAACCTCTCTAAGAAGTAAAGTCTACTAATTTAAAATAAAAACACAACCAAATCAAACCATCAACTAACATGGAAAAAGAAAAGAGTTCTGAGAGTCCACCACTGAATAAAGATATTGACAGCTTTATTAGGAATCAGAAGGTGACTGAGGAATGGTGACTAATTTAAAAACAGAGTAACTAGGCCAGGCATGGTGGCTCACGCCTATAATTCCAGCACTCTGGGAGGTCGAGGCGGGCGGATCACCTGAGGTTAGGAGTTCAAGACCAGCCTGGCCAGGGTGAAACCCCGTCCCTACTAAAAGTAAAAAAATTAGCCGGGCATGGTGGTGTGTGCCTGTAATCCCAGCTACTTGGGAGGCTGAGGCAGGAGAATCGCTTGAACCTGGGAAGCAGAGGTTGCAGTGAGCCGAGATTGCGCCATTGTACTCCAGCCTGGGCAACAAGAGCAAAACTCCATCTCAAAACAAACAAACAAACACCAACCAACCAACCAACCAAACAAACAAAAAAAACCGGAGTAACTAAACCCAGAACCTTATGTGGGTGAGTAGTCAAATCATTAGTCCCAGAGGAACCCTGAGAATCTCAGTGCTTAGGGATTTCCAGTACTCCCAAAGGTAGGGGTCAAGCGCTGAACTGAAAAGAGAAAAACTGGCTGAAATTCTGTTGACAGAGCACTGATACCAAAGGAAATTCTCCCCCATTTCACACATACAGGTATGCAGGGGGTGGGAGGTTTAGTCTGTGGAGCTAACTAAAGGCACTTCCTGACTCCACTCAGTTCCATCTACCTTGCTTTCCAGGATGTCCTATCTTTGTGAAGCAGGATTTTCAGTGGTTGATGTGATTTAAATGAAAATAAAAAATAAAAAAGTACTAAATGGAAATCAGTGTGGAATAGGAAATGAGGGGTTTGGTGTCTAATCTGATTTTAAAATGTGAGAAGCTGTGCAGTGCCCAGAAGGCACACATTTCCCTTTAGTAAGTAATTATAGTCATTTAAAAGTAAACTTAGTTGTTTTGTTTGTTTTTGTTTTTGTTTTTACAATTATGTTTGGTATTTACTCAAATGGCTACTAAGTTGTTGGGGATATAAACACATATTACGTTCTTTGGTACCAACTTACTTATAAAAAGGGATTGTTTGATATTTCTTTTGCCTTGGGCAGAATGAAAATAATCATACGGATACCAATGGACCTGTGAACTGAGAAAGTTTGAGACTCTCTCCTCTAAGCCAATTAAGGCAGTGCCATTCTTTTGTGTAATACCCTCACTGCCACGGCCTGCCTTGGAGTTGGGAGCCACTGCAGGATTCAGTGTTGGTCAATGAGATGCAGGAGAAATTGTACTGGATAACTTCTTAGAAAGTTATTTTTCTTCCTAATAAGAACAGTCCAGAGGAGATGAAAGGATTTTGCCACCCTGGCCAGCCCCTGCTCCGTGCTTTTGAAGGTGGTCCTGTTGCCTGGAGCTGAGTTAGCCATCAGGCGATACTATTTGACAACTGTAAGAATAAAAGGCAAAATACTAAGGACAGCAGGGAAGAACAGTAACCATCTACCTCCAGAATCCTTGTGAGATAAAAATAGAGCCTCTGCTTGTTTAAATTGCTGTTGTTGGCTTTATTACTACTTGTCTCTGAAATTTCTAATTAATGTAAACAAAATGTAAACACTGACGATTCTTGACTTAATCAGAACTATGAAATAGCAACTTTATATGGGTAGTTTGAGAGACACTGGGGAATGGTGTGGACACACAAAGTAAATATCTGTCAGAGTCAAAAGCAAATAAATAAGGTACAAAAGTGATACATCATTAAAAAAAATATAGAGGTAAATGCCAGGGGAAATTTTGAGAGTGACAGCTGAGAAAATCAGAACAGGAGAGGTAGGGGTGATAATAAGAATAGCTAACATTTATTTTGCACTTACCATGTTCCAGGCATTGTGCACATTATTTTATACATATTAGTTAATTTGATTTTCACAACAACCCTAAGAGGTAGGGTTATCTCCAACCTACAGATGAAGAAAGTAGTTATTTCTACTTTAGAGATGAAGAAAATGGAACAAAAATACATCAAATGACTTGACCTCAGTTATCCAATTAATAAATAGTGGGCTGGGGGATGTGGGAGAGTGCTATTCTGCATTGTAAACTTTTCAATGAAATTTCACTTTTTAAATAAGTACCTTTATTAATGTAATGAATATTAAAATTATGTAAAATGTTCCAGCTACTAAAGATTTATTGACTTTTATTTTTTGAAGAAATTAAGTGTTCTTGAATTAATATCCCTGAATTGTTATGTTACAATATTATGTTCTTGAAATTTAATAGTGAGAACGTTAAATCCGAAGAGATTAATAATGCTTTAAGTTGACTTGTGATACCAGGTAACATTTCTGGAAGCGGACTTTGTGTTGGCCAGAACTCCTTTTTGTAAATATTATCCAGAACTGTCAGGCACTTTGAAAGTGAAACATAGGTGGGGGTTTTGGCAAAACTTGCATTTACACATGACTTAGGTAATTGTTTCTATTTAATTGTGCACCACCTATCCAAATAGACTGAATTAATTTTAAATTAAAGTCCAATCAGATAAAAATGGGAACAATGTAAAATAAATTAACTTCATTTTAACTTTTACCCCAGAGAAACTAATGTTATTTCCTAAAAGATCATTTTTTTCATAATTTTCTTCAAAAGTAATCAAAAACATTATACACTCATAAACTTTTATTCATCTCATAGAACCTTGGATTTGAATGAGAACTTAAGGATTGTGTAGTGTAAATTAGATGAGGTCTACAAACATCTCTACAAACTTCCCCCAAATAAATAAAAAATACTTGTTATATCTAATAATAAAGAAATCAAACCTCTGAGGTCATTTGCAGGCTATCCAATTATGTGTTAGAGACTCTTTCTTATATTGGAATTACCTCTGAGAATTAAGAGTCTTAATTAATAGAGTTTGAAATGACAAATATTTATTGAACTAATATATAATTATATGAAAAGCAACATGGCTTTGCTCTTTCACATTAGAGTTTATCATAAATCAAAGTGGCTACCTGGTACAGTTAGTTACACACAAAAAACTTCCCTCTTGCGGAGATGGGGAAAGGGCACCAAATACTCTATTTTTGTTTCTGTTTATTAAGAGAATAAAATAGGTAATTTAATTCTGCCATTATGGGAATCTAAATCTCCATAATTTGTTTTGTCTGTGGTGACAAACTTCACCTTCAACCATTTGAAAATTCTGACCAGTAAGCATCTTCTATAACTATCAGTGTCTTCCAACCCAGGAGCACTTTTTACCCCTACTTCCTGTGTGATATACTGCATAATTCATGGTAGGTTTTTAAAAAATATAAAATATTTTTTAAAATGACGAAGCTATCATATCATGACTTTCATTCTTGAATATGTTCTTTGCTTTCCCTGAATATATGCAATGTGCTTGTGTACTTTACATTTTACCAACCCAAGAGAAGGCAAAACAAGGGAGAGGAGATGAATTTTAAAAGTTATACATAGTACAAAAACCATGTATTAGACTTCTCAAAAGAGATGTTTTTACACAGGAAAGAGTTGTCCATTTTATGTGAACGTAGATTTTTAAAAATCATTATGTCTGATGGTTGGAATGAAAATTTAAGAGTGGAAGGAAAGACAACATTGACTGTAAAAAAGATTTTTTAGATTCACATTTGTTTATTAAACAGTAGAATTATTCTTGTCAAATGTATTCCCATTGCATTTTACTACTGTAAGTAATATATATATATATATAGCTCTTGTTATGTGTATTGTGTATGACTCTTGTTAAATTTAGCCCTGCATACAAATATATGTGCATGTGGGGCTTTATTTAACAAGAATTATGTTTATTTTCTTCCAGAAATAGCTCTTATTTGAGGACAGAGATTAAAATGGATAATGATAAAAATAAGTCACTATGTAAAAAATTCATTTAGTTACAATTTTCACTGGTTCACCTTTAAGTTACCTCATTCGACTATTTATAACTTTCTAGAAGATGAAGTAAGCAAAAATCTTCAGCTACTCTGGTGTGGAGATTTACTTTTCATGCATATGTATCAACAGTTTCAAAAAAATGAGTCATTCCAAGCTTATTGAAGCAAAGCTTTCCTAATTAGAGGTCATTTGTGTACTTTATTATAGGTGTTCTTCCACAGCTTAAAGAGTATTAAATATAGTCTTCATGCATATATATTGAGAAAGCTTCCTAAATGTCTGGCTTAAAAACACAGTGAATCTTAATCAGTATTTCAGGACGTGGGATTTTAATAGCGTGAACATTTAAAATCTCAAAATCTCTTTCTTTAATATTAGGGTCTGAAATACCTCCTTCACAAACTAATATTAAATATTTGAGTATATTACATTTATGTGAACAAATGAAATATTAGAAAATGAGCGTGCTCATCCAAGGTGACATCATCATGAATTGCTATTCTAACCCCCAGGGCCAAGGTGAATGACGGGTTAATGCTTCAAGTCTGTGTCTAAAACCATCCATACATTATCCCTAAGTTTAATTCAGGACTCAAAGCATCTTAAATTTACCATGGATGAGAGAATGAGAGGAAGGAAGAAAGAGGAGGGATGAAAGGAGAAAATAAGAAAGGAGGAAAGAAAAGAAAAACAGAAGGAAGTGGAAAGGAGGGAAAGAAGAAAACAAGGTAGAAAGGCAGGTAAGAATTCATGAGTCCAACATGTATCAGAAATTTAGTTTCTACTATATATAATAGAGGTATAGTCAAAAGTATAAAATAATATATCATTGTCTTTTTTTTTTTCCCTTTGTGATGGAGTCTTGCTCTGTCACCCAGACTGGAGTGCAGTGGTGCAATCTTGGCTCACTGCAGCCTCCACCTCCTGGGTTCAAGCGATTCTCCTTTCTCAGCCTCCCAAGTGGCTGGGTCTACAGGCGCATGCCACGACACCCAGTTAATTTTTGTATTTTTAGTAGAGACGGGGTTTCATCATATTGGTCAGGCTGGTCTCAAACTCCTGACCTCAAGTAATCTACCCACCTCAGCCTCCCAAAGTGCTGGGATTACAGGCGTGAGCCACTGCACCTGGCCCATTGTCTTTTTTTTAAAAAAGAAGTAAACCTAAAGCATCTTAGTGTGTTTTATTTTTATGTATAACCTGTTTAACAATGTTTAAGCCATTCCATTGCGACTGTGGTTCTTGAATAGTTCATCTGTTTTCCCTGGCTTTAAAATAATGCTATGCAGTTATCTACTTGGCATTTTACTAACCCAATAGAGTACAATTATTATGCAACCAAATATACGAACTTTTTTAAAAAAAAAATTAAAGTACTGGTAAGCCAAAATAGCAGTAGAGTTTATTCCCTATCACCTTCTTTCTCTCTGTATTCCTTTCTTTTATTTACTGTCTCTCTAACAAAGTAAGGCAATAGGAAGTAATAGTAAATGTCTGTAAAATGGTGTGTGTTGTTAGTAGTTTTTCCTCATTTCATTTCTATAACAACTATGTGCCATAGCAGTTTTACAGATAGAGAAATAATGGTTCATATAAGGTCCTTAAGCAATGAGATTAGATACATAATCAGTATACAAAAGTGACTGATTTTTCTGTGTGCCACCAACAAACAATTAGAAGACAGAAAGATGCATATGTGTATATGCACATTTTAAATATATCATTTACAATTAAAATCATAATGGACCTAAAAATAGATCTTGCAAAAATGTTCAAGCCGTGTACATGAAAATTTTAAAAACTTTGCTGAGACACATTAAACACAATTTTAGTAAATGGAGACACTTACATTCTGAAGATGTCTATTGTCCCTAAATTGATTTATAGACTCAATTGATTTATAGACTAACATATAGACTAACAAGACTTCTCCAGTACAAATCTGACAGGAGTTTTCCCTAAAACTTTACAAATTGATTTTAAGGTTTATGTGGAAGTTTAATGTTCCTAAAAGGTAAGGCATATCTGAGCAAGAGGAATGATAATGATGGGAAACTTGTCTTATTTAGAGACCAAGATTTTAAAAATGATTATAATGAATATCATGTGCTGTGTGTACAGGGTTTTTTTTTTTTAAATTTATTTATTATTATTATACTTTAAGTTGTAGGGTACATGTGCATAACGTGCAGGTTTGTTACATATGTATACTTGTGCCATGTTGGTCTGCTGCACCCATCAACTCGTCATTTACATCAGGTATAACTCCCAATGCAATCCCTCCCCCCTCCCCCCTCCCCATGATAGGCCCCAGTGTGTGATGTTCTGTACAGGGGTTTTTAAACTGACCAACAGAATAACAGAAAGTCCAAAGGTGGTGCCAATAAAATTATGAATAGAAATATCAACTGGCATTTTTCCTAAGAGATAGCATGTATGTTTAATAAGCAAACATTTGAAGAAGAAGTCACTAGTCATCAGAAACATGTAGAATGACCTACTATGTTGCACTCATTCAATTGGTAGAAAGTAAAACGAGGGAAAACGTACAGTGTTTGAGAGGTTATGGATCAATGAAATTTATTATTCATTACTGGAAACAATTTATATTGGCATAGCCTTGTTGAAGGCTAGTTTTACATTAGCTTATAAATTTGCACATTTACACACCCAGCAATTCCATCTTTAGTTATATATCTATTACAAATGTTATACCTTGCACCTCGAGACCATCCGGGCTAACACAGTGAAACCCCATCTCTAGTAGAAATACAAAAAATTACCTGGGTGTGGTGGATCTCAAGGTTGGGAGATTGAGACCAGCCTGGCTAACACGGTGAAAACCCGTCTCAATGAAAAATACAGAAAATTAGCTGGGCATGGTGGCGGGCGCCTGTAGTCCCAGCTACTCGGGAGGGTGAGGCAGGAGAATGGCGTGAACCTGGGAGGCGGAGCTTGCAGTGAGCCGAGATCGTGCCACTGCACTCCAACCTGGGCGATAGCGTGAAACTGCGTCTCAAAAAAAAAAAAAAAAAAAAAAAAAGTTATACCTTTCATCAGGAGACACATTTTATGAATAATACCTCAAAAAGCATGGACAACAAAAGCAGAAAGACCCCAAAAGAAAATGGGATTATATCAAACTAAAAAGCTTCTGTGCAGCAAAGAAAACATTTAACAGAGTAAAGAGACAATCTCTTGAAAGGGAGAAAATATTTGCAAACTATTCATTTGAAAGGGGAATAATATTCAGAATATACAAGAAACTCAAACACTTCAACAGCAAAAAACAATCTGGTAAAAAAAATGAGCAAATGATCTGAATAGACATTTCTCAAAAGAAGACATACAAATGACAATAAATAAGTAAATTAAGTAATAAAGCTCAACATCAGTAATCATCAGGGAAATGCAAATCAAAACCACAATGAGGTATCATCTCACCCCAGTTAGCGTGGCTATTATAAAAAAGACCAGGCCAGGCAGGGTGGCTCATGCCTATAATCCCAGTACTTTGGGAGGCCAAGGCGGGTGGATCACCTGAGGTCAGGAGTTCAAGACCAGCCTGACCAATATGGTGAAACCCCTTTTCTACTAAAAATACAAAACATTAGCCAGGCATGGTGGCAGGTGCCTGTAATCCCAGCTACTCAGGGCTGAGGCAGGAGAATAGTTCGAACTAGGGAGGCAGAGGTTTTAGTGAGGTGAGATCATGCCACTGTACTCCAGCCTGGGCAACAGAGCAAGACTCCTTCTCAACAACAACAACAACAACAGCAGCAAAGAAAACCAAAAAAATAATTCATATGCTGGTGAGGATGTGAAGAAAAGAGAACTCATATACGCTGTTGGTAGGAATGTACACTAGTACATCTGCTATACAGAATAGTATGGAACTTCTTCAAAAAACTGCAAATAGAACTAACATGTAATCCAGCAATTCCACTACTGGGCATTTATCCAAAGGAAAGGAGTTCAGTATATTGAACAGACATCTGTACACCGTGTTTATTGCACCACTGCTCATAATACCAAGATATGGAATCAACCCAGGTGTCTGCTATAGTTTAGATATTTATTCCCCAAACCTCATGTTGAAATTTGATCCTCAATATTGGAGATAGGGCCTAATGGGAGGTATTTGGGTCATGGGTGTGGATCCCTCATAAATTACTTTGGTGCCATCCTCACGGAAATGAGTGAGTCCTCAAGTTCTCACTCTAGTGGGTCCTGCAAGAGCTGGTTGTTAAGAAGAGCCTGGTGCCTTCCCCCTCCCTGTCTTGCTTCCTCTCTTGCCATGTGGTCTCTGCACATACACGGTCCCCTTCCTCTTCTGCCATGAGTGGCAGCAGCCTGAAGCCTTCACCAGAAGCAGTTGCTGGCAGCATGCTGCTTGTATAGCCAGCAGAATCATGAACCAAATAAGCCTCTTCTCTTAATAAATTACCTGGATTCAAGTATTCCTTTGTAGCAACACAAATGGACTATGATAGCGTCCAACAGAAGATGAATAGATAATAGAAATGTGGCATATATGAACAATGGAGTACTATTCAGTCACAAAAATGAATGAAATCCTGCCATAGCAAAACGGATGGAACTGGAGAATGTCATGTTAAGCAAAATAAATCAACAACAGAAAGTTAAGCACCACATGTTATCACTGATGTAGAAACTAAAAAATGTTGATCTCATACAAGTAAAAAGTAGAACAGAGGACACTAGAGGCTGGGAAGAGTATGAGGAGGAAGGGTATGAGTAGGAAAGAGGAGATTTGTTGAAAGATATAAAATTACAGCTAAAGAGGAGGAATAAGTTATAGTGTTCTATACCACTGTAGGATGACTATAGTGAACTGTAATATATAGTTTCAAATAGCTGGAAGGAGGTTATTGAATGTACTCAACACAAAGAAATGATAAATACTTGAGATGATGGGTATGCTAGTTATACTGATCTGATCTATATGTAGTATACACATCAAAACATCACTATATACCTCATAAATGTATACCATTATATGTCTATTTAAAAGTAAAATAAATAAAAAAGACAATTTATACCAGCAATGTTTGTAATGATAAAAAATCCAGAGATGGCCTAATTAACTTTAAACAAATTGTAGTATGTTCACAAAATAGATGGCCATGAAAGTGAATGAACTACACTACTGATACAGTTCGAGTATTTATCCTCAGCCAAATCTCATGTTGAATTGTAATCCCCAGTGCTGGAGGTGGAGCCTGGTGGGAGTTGTTTGGATCATGGGGGTGGATCCTTCATGACTTGGTGCTGTTTTTGTGATAGTGAATTCTTGCAAGAGCTGTTCATTTAAAAGTGTGTGGCACCTCCCCACCACCCAGCTCTCTCTGTCTCTTGTTCCTGCTTTTGCCATGTGAAGTACCTGCTCTCTCTTTGCCTTCTGCCATGATTGTAAGCTTTCTGAGGACTCCCCAGAAGCAGAAGCCGCTATGCTTCCTGTACAGCCTTCAGAACCATGAGCCAATTAAGCCTCTTTCCTTTATAAATTACACAGGCTCAGGTATTTCTCTGTAGCAGTTCAAGAATGGCCTAATACAATTACCAAGGGCAACAGAACAACACAGATTATTCTTAGTAATATCTTGTTGAGTGAAAATGGAAGCCAGACTTTATTCAGTATGGCTTGTTATATAACTTCGAAAATAAGCAAAAAAAAAAAAAAAAAAAAAAAAAAAAAAAAAAAAAAAAAAAAAAAAGGAATATGGGTGTTCCTTGGCTGCACTATCTTATATTCATTACTTTTTCCCAAATTATGAAATAGACTGACAATAAAAGTAAAGACAGTCATATGTAAACTCTTGATGATAGAGAATTGTGAACCAAAGATAATGACTAATATCATTTTATGTATCTGATAAGAAAAAAGAAATTAAAGATCAGAAAGTCAATTTCTGTCTCTAACATCGTATAAATACAAAGGCATAAAGCCTGAAGTTAGTCAGTGAGGTTTAAGTCTAATATCCCTTCATCATATTAATGTACCACAAAGAACAGCAAAATAGAATGGAGTAGCTCCTTAAGATCACTCTGCACACAAGTTCTAAAAGTATAGAAGGTGTTTATTCCTGACAAAATTACAGGTGTTTCTTCCTTAGTAACATGGTTCTCTAAGACCCTTATGTCTAATTTATAAAATATTATGTCTCCTCATAGTTTTATAGCATCCATTTGAAAATAATGAAATAAGAAAACAGATATACCAAAATGCAGAGAAAAGAACTGACACTTTACATATTTAGAATAAACTGAAAGCAAATTTTATAGTACATTCTACCATTCACTTTGACTCAAGCATCTTTTCTACCTTTTTCATAATATTTTTACTTTGTCAGAGATGAAAGGAGCGTTCGAGATCACCTATTCAAATCTTATTTTACAGATAAAGTTCCCAAGGTGACAGTGTTAAAAGCCGAACCAAGACTCAAGGTCACTTCTCCTGGTATCTAAATCCCATGGTGGTTTCTAGCCCTGACCCACTGACCTGAGGGACTTTCGTCATTCCACACAGAATAATGCTTTTAGAAGCAATTTGAGAAAGAGAAAGTGAATGCCAAATATTCTACTGTATTCCTCACAGGGGAGATAACTCTACAACAATTTATTATGCTTCTACAATGTGTAATCTCAGTGGAATTTGGCAGCTACCCTAAGGAGCCAATCCCCCTAAAGCTTCAGGTAGACTTTCATAAAGTTAAGGAGGGAAGGGAAGTAAATTAGCAACCACTTAAAGTATAAAGGGATGCAGTTGGGAATATGCTTAGTTCTTGCCTATTTTTAAGTAGGGAAAGGTTAAAATGCTTCGTTGAAATATTTGAAAAGAGATACCGCTTTTTAGGAAACCCAAGTTAAATCTAACTCCAACTTGTAAAAAAGGTCTTACTTTTATTAATAAAGAGTAAGCCCTTTGAATGCTACCCAATCCAAGAAACACCAGGCTTTCAGATTTACGTTGTAGACTTGCCTATAAACGAAACACCGTCATTTCCTCTCTTTGGGAATCCCTTCTCTTGCCCAGATAGCGACTTTTCAGACTCCTGCCTAACATTTAAATTGCAGTTTATGTTTTACCTTCTCTGATCTCCCAACTCATTATGCTGCTTTCCTGAAATTAGTCCACGGCATTATTACCTCATCACAGTACTCCTGACAATAGAACTTGCTTGAGGGTTGCTAATATGCATGTTTACCGTGGCTTTGTGGCCCTCAGGAAGGCAGGTATTCTGTCTTATTCACTGAGCAGATGGTTAGCCAATTTGGTCTGAGCCCCGTTCTTGCCTCTCAGTGTTCTGCCCTGTGCTATGGGAGTCTATGAACCTGTAAATTACATTTCTCTGAGTCCCATAACTTGTAGTTCCTGCTGGGTTTGGCTGATGGGGATAGAAAGAGGGGAGACGCTACTCCTTTCTTGGACTTTTTGGTAAGAGCCACATTGGGCATTGCCAGGAATGATGGAGGCTGGAGCAACTGTGAAATTGCTGGGAGGGTAGTGTTCTGGGTATCTGCTCAGGAAGCTCAGCACCAACTGTGGATCCCAGGAGCACTCTGCTGTGGGCTCCGGGTAATATTATTGGCTCCTTTGCTTCTCCAATCCAAAGATGGTAATGCTTTCCTGCAGTTATTAATCTTTCGATAATCTTGCCTTCTGTTCCCATGGCCCTTTCAATACCCATCTAAGAAAATTCTGTATTAACCTCTTTGTATTTGAAATTCATAGAACGGTTCCGTTTATTCATAGTCGAAACTAGGGCAGTAGTGCAATGTTGAATACCAAATAAGGAGTTAAAAATAATTTGGATGAGAGAGCATCCTTACTAACTAAATATGATCCCAGATCTGCAATTTTAAGACTCTGTAGTCACAAAATTTTTAATAGCAAAGCAGCTCTTAATAAATAGATTATTTATAAAATCAGGCCCTTCTCAACTGTCATTCTTGCTTACACTAGCATAGACCCCCCTCATTCCTGTGTTAGGTCATTTCTAGGTTAGTTCATTGTTGAGTATAAGATGCTGTCGACATTACCCTATATACAGCAAATTAAATGCAAATTTATTTCAAACCTCAAAAGATAATGATTTGAATATCAAAAGATTAAGAAAGGCCTTTGGAAAAATTGATGAAGACCAAACATATTTTTGAGAAATTTACCTTTTGTATTTATGTTGTTAAAGTCAGACAGATGCGAACAGTGTCTTCTGCTATCGTATAAATTTGTCATAAAAATAATGCAAAGATGGAAAAAAAAAAACTTGGCATGAGATAGATTGTTTAATGGCTACAAATTCTTCCTATTCCAGTATTTTCGCAATGTGACATTGACACTTCTCTCATACTGAAGTAGAATCTATTTCTCTGTTCTGTTCCATTTGTGCTGGACTTGTGATTTGCTTTGTTGAATAGAATGTGTTGGGAGTGACATGATATGACCGCTAGAGATTAGGCCTCAAGAGATCTTGTAGCTGACACCTTTAATCCTCTTTGACCACTGCTCAAAGATCTCCATGTCAAGAAGACAGTCTAGTCATGTGAAAGAGAACTGAAGTGCTACATCTGGTCCCCAACAACATATGAGAGAGGCCATCTTGGATATGTAGCCCTGCTAATCATCAAAATATCAGAAATAATAAACTATTGTCTTCAGGTGCTAAGTTTTGGGGTCATTTTTATACAGCAAAGTTTAATTGAAATACAATATTTGCTTCAGTTTTAGATTATGTTAATAACTAGCAAAGAGTTGCAATATTTTTGTAATCATTACTTTTATTTTTTTAAAGATGATGCTCTTTGTCTTATAAAACAATTAACAATGAGATATTTTACCCATCCCAAATAATTTTATAACCAATTTTATATTTCCTTTGGACAATATTCTATAAACGAACAAATCTTTGCCATGGCATAAATCTCACTTTCTGAAAGGTAAGAGGAATGTGCCAGTTTTTATGAGTTTTCTGTGAACCCTAATATAGATTCATATTGACAAGAAAAACTAACTTATTTAATAAGGAGGCCAATAATCTTGACAACATATAATGTCATGAGATATTTTTAAGAGAATCCATGAGTTTTATAAAATTTTCCTTTATGTGTTTAGTAAAATTAGCAGAATCATTATCTAAAAGTGCAATTTGTTCAAGAATGTGACACTTTATGATTTATATATGCATCCTTTTGGGGAGACTCCACATCACTGATTTTCTTGAAAATGAATCAACTGAAGAGAAGGTACCTATAAAACTATATACTCAAAATCTGAAATCCTTGAAAAATTGCTGAATTATATATAACCATAAAGATATACATATTCTGTATCTATCTATAACACATATATTATAAATAATATCTCATACATGTATCATAAAAATTGTCTCATGACTTATAAGAAACAAGAAGTTAAGGAAAAGCACAATCATGTGAAATAGAATAAGTAATAATCTGATAGAGGATCTGTATTCGATGGTATTTAAATGAAGTCCTTCTGCAGGAAAATTTCAACTTTCTTAATTTAACCTGGACATTCAATAGAGTAAATAATTTTGCAAGGACTTTGTAGTTGAAAAAGGTTCACATCAAATACTAGGTCTTATTCATTCTTTTGAACTATTTTTTGTACATCCTTTCAAACAATTCTTTAACCATCCCCACCTCCTCCCCACCCTCGCAGTAGCCTTTGTAGGTAGCTTTTTAATAAAGACAGCATGAATATAATGGATTTCAATATATAATTTTTTAGTGTAAAAATTGATCTGGGGTAACATCATCCAAAAATATGCAATATACTATAGAAATTTGGAAGAACCAAATAAAATATTTTACCACAGTGCTCTCTGGCAAGTATCATACCTATGATATATGTTTTAAAATCTAAGGCAGCGTATATTAAACCTTTGGTTTGGGATAAACATTTAGTGACATCAAATACATTTACAATGATAATTATGTGTGTAATGTATTTGAAAGTTTTTAAAAGTGGTTTCTTGAGTTTATTTTTATATGAATAATAATGACACTCATTTGTTACACCCTTACTGTGTTACAGAAATTGGGTGAGACGCTTAGCATTCATTATTCTCACATAATATTCACAACCAACCTGGAAGGGAAGTGCAAATACCAAGGTTTAGAAAGATTTGATGATTTGCTCTAGTGGGTGAGAGGAGCTGAAATTCAAAGCTTTTGCTCTCAGCCTCATTCTTTTCACGATTTTATTCACCTAGGCCACTGTGCTCTCTAAATCTTTACTGTCATCATTTTTGTTTCACGTTTAGGCCTTGTTTTGCTAGAGTTTTTTTTTTTTCTTTTATTTTTCATATCCATGCCACGTTATTTGAAATTTTGACCACAGTGTGCACACTATTTTTTCATTTATTTATTTTTATTTTAAATGGACAAAGAAAAGTTGTGTATACTTATGTACAACACGATGTTCTAAAATTTGTGTGTGTTTTTAGAATAGCTAAATCAAGGTAATTAACAGATGCCTTACCTCACACACGTACCATGTTTTTGTGGTGAGAACATTTAGAACCTACTGTCTGGGCACTTTTTAAGAATACAAAACATTGTTTTTTAACTATAGTCACCATGTTGTATAATGGATCTCTTGAACTTATTTCTCCTAACTACAACTGTGTGTCCTTTGAACAACTGTCCTCAACCTTCCTTTCTCCAGCCTCTGGTAACCACCATTCTACTGTCTGCTTTTGAGTTCACCTTTTTAAATCTGTAAATAAGTGAGGTCAGGTAGTATTTGCCTTTCTGTGTTTGACTTATTTCACTTAACGTAATGTCCTTCAGGTTTATTCAGGCTATCACAAATGATAGCATTTCCTTCTCCTCCTCCTCCTCCTCCTCCTCCTCTCTTCTTCTTCTTCTTCTTCCTCTTCCTCTTCTTTCTTCTTTATTCCTCTTCCTCCTCCTCTTCGTCGTCTCCTCCTCCTCCTCCTCCTCCTCCTCCTCCTCCTCCTCCTCCTCCTCCTTCTTCTTCTTCTTCTTCTTCTTCTTCTTCTTCTTCTTCTTCTTCTTCTTCTTCTTCTTCTTCTTCTTCTTCTTCTTCTTCTTCTTCTTATTCCTCCTCTTCCTCTTCCTCTCCTTCTCCTTCTTCTTCCTCTTCCTCTTCTTCTTCCTCCCCCTCCTCCTCCTCCTCCTCCTTCTTCTTCTTCTTCCTTCTCCTCCTCCTCCTCCTCCTCCTCCTGCTCCTCCTCCTCCTCCTCCTTCTTTTCTTTTTTTTTTTTTTTTGAAGGACTCTTGCTCTGTTGCCTGGGCTCTGTTGCAGTGGTGTGATCTCGGCTCACTGCAACCTCTGCCTCCCGGGTTCAAGCAATTCTCTGCCTCAGCCTCCCAAGTAGCTGGGATTACAAGTACCCACCACCACACCCAGCTAATTTTTGTGTTTTTAGTATAGACAGGGTTTTACCATCTTGGCCAGGCTGGTCTTGAGCTCCTGACTTTGTGATCCACCTGCCGGGGCCTCCCAAAGTGCTGGAATTACAGGCATGAGCCACTATTTCCTGCTTTTTAAAGGTGAAATAGTATTCTACTGTGTATATAGATCACATTTTTAAAATCCATTCATTTGTTGATGGTCGCTTTGGTGACTGATCGCTTTGATTCCATATCTGGGCTACTGTGAATTATACTACAGTGAGCATGGAAGCGTGCACAGTAATTTGTTTCAGAGGACTATTGATTGTATACTCTTAGTAAGTTACCCTGCATGTAATCTTTCACTTTTATTTACCACCTTGATGTATCAACATATACCACAAAAATATTATGTGTCAGCAATCTAGGTGGTTTATTTCACTGAGTTCAATATTTATCCATAAAGAGCAAAGAGACATTTTTTTTCCTTTTGAGACTTTATGACCTAAAAATTTAACATATGTAATTTCAGTAAGATTGGAAGGAAACTTGCTATTAAATACTTTTCATGGAGAAATTAGTTACTGAAACATTGGCAATTTGTAATAATGTTACCCAGCCTTAAAGGCAACTAGTGTACCACTTTCTGCTTTGATGAAAATGTTCTATATCTGCTTTATTTAATATGGTAGCTACTGGCCACATGTATTATTATTAAGCCCTTGAAATATGGTCAGTGTGAGTGAGCAATTGACTCTAGTATCTACCATATTGAATAGTAGGTCGAGACGAAATGATTTCATGCGTGTATCTACCTTACAGGGCTTACTCCCCAGCCTCTGACTGGGAAGTGCTCAGATAGTACACATAAAGTGAGCTAGCCTCTTTAAAAGACAAGTGAACTCTGTAACTGCTTTCTTCCATTTCCTGCTTCTGTAAAGATGGCACGATTGCCGTGTTTGCAAAAGGAACAACCAATTTTACTTGTAGGAGATTAACCCCAGCTATCCTCACTCTTCTATAACAGTGGTTTTCTACCTGAGAGTTGGAGAATTGCTCCCTTAAGGCACATCAGTTGACAGGCATGAAACTTGCTGTGTGTTGTGGATCTGAAGATCTAGGTGGTAGGTGGATTTGATTTCCCTGGACCTGCCCGAGGCCAAAATTGTTTCTGCTTCATTATTCTGAGAAATGGAAACATTCCATGAGGCAGTCTGAAGTTCTAAAACATAAATGCTGGTAGATATATAAAATTTTCAAAGTCCTCATCTACTGAATTCTTTGTTTTGTATAGTAACTGTGTTCCCTTAAGCTTAAATCAGTTCACTATAAAGACATCACAAATCTAAGCATGATATTTTTGAACACTATTCATTCCTACTGGGATAAGCTTTTTCTATCAGGGAGGTGAAATTCTGAATGCTGCAGTCACCGGGTTTCATGGAAACAAAACTATACAGGAGGCAAACCCATCTTTGACACCTTAATTATCTCTTTCTTCATAGTCCCATTCCCCCTCACCACACTCTACACTTTCTGCTTTTTTTAAATGTTCTTTTCTGTTCAACCCTCTTACATCAGATAATCTTTGCACTGCGATAAATCATGGCTGGTTCCTAGGAAAATGGCTGAAAATCTTGACGTTCAGATATGGGTGATCTAATCTCTCCTTTTTAGTATTTTTGAATGTTAAGCATATTGTTATCTCTGTTTAAGGGGTTAAGTGTTTTGTCTTATGCTAAATGTATTTAAAACCTTTTGGTGAAATCAATGATTTATTTTCTCACTCCTGAAATCTCACTCCAATTTTACACATGCATTCTTTTTATGTGTTGAGTTAAACCTTGATTTAGTGTCAGACTTATTTTTCTATACCAAAGAAGGTACCTAAATCAAGAATAATCATATATATATATGATTTTTTATATATAAATTTTTTTTATATATAAAGAAACATACTTGCCAGTGAATATTCGTGTTATGATGCCTTATGATATTAGAGATGAGAGCATTCATAGTATTAAAGCAAATTGTTTTTAAAAAGAAAAATTATTTTGTAATATTTTAGAAAAAAATTTAAACTTTATGTTTCCCATTGCTCAGAGATGGTTAACTAACTTTTGTTGGAGGGAAATAATTTATATAGAATACTCTTCATGTCACACGTTTTTCATCCCGTGCATAAGAGAAGTATATAAAACCATCAGTGAAAAAATACTTCCACCCAATATAGAAGAACAGGGATCAGATTTATATTTTAATTGAAATAACCAAAATAAAGAGACAAAAATGTATAAAATAATGACTTTTAAGATACTAGGTTTCAAGTGACAAAGTACAATCATCTCTGAAAGATGAGAAACAACGTGATCTCTCTAATTGCCTTAGCTGACTGCCTGTAGAAATTTTCCAGGCCATAGTATAGGGAGGGGAAACCTAGATTGAGTCTGATGGGTTCCCTGAGTTGAGGAGATGGATCTGTGAGTTTGGAAGATGAAGGCTGCTGTAATTCACATGAGAAAGTACAAGAGAGAAGAGAATTGCATAGAGAGAGAAACTTATACATCTGTGGAAGGTTCCTCTTGAGTACTCAGCCGAATACTAATCAGCACATGTGTGTGAAGAAACTATCTGGGACCAGGAACAAACATTAAGAACTATTAGAGGGATGATTACATCACTGCACTCTAGCCTGAGTGATAGAGCAAGACCCTGTTTCTAGAACAAATGAAAAAACAAACAAATAATTAGAAGGAAGAGGTTTAACTACTCTCATAGGGCTGAGAATAGTGTTTATTTCTATTAGCCAGACAAGAAAAACTCGTAATCCATAGGGCATTGGATAGAATACTCAGGAAAGTCTCATCTCAGTACCTTTAGGTTAAGAACTACTTCATACTCACCTGAAAAAATTATAAAAGCAAGACTTAAGTTAATTAAATTATTTTTAAGTAACTTAGCTGCAGCCTAGAACAAAACTCAAGAATATTTGTAGGGATGCAAAAATCTAGCAACGAATAATGTAAATTTCACACAACATCTGGCATCCAATTATAGATTGCCAGACATGCAAAAAAGCAAGAAATACAACCCATAATAAGAAAAATAATCAATAATAATCTAATATTGTTATTATAATCTAACAAACATGTAGAATGAGCAAATAAGGATGTTAAGAGACTTAATTATTTTCTATATGCTCAAAAAGTTAAGTAGTACCATGGAAGAAATAAAAAGGATGTGAGTTGCAGAACTAAAAGTAACATACCTGATATAAAAAATTCTCTGAATGTAATAGCATATTAAATATGGCAGACTAAGAGATCACTGAGCTTGTGTGTAATATATATATACATATTTTTATAGTATACATATACACACACATATATACATATATGTGTATAATTTGTTTGGGTAAGCAAAAATTCCAAACTTTCTTTAACAATGTTAAAGAAAGTAAAGTTGCCATTCAACATAAGAAACATAAATATCTTTTATTATTACTATATTTTTGAAGAGGACATCCAGTGTTGGCTATAATTTTTTATCTTATTTGCTAAGTAAATCTTTATAATGGAAGGGTTGTATCAGGTGAGATGTTAGTAGAAAAAGTGTACTGCTAGAGTTTTGGGTGTTCATAAAATTGCAAAGCTTAGTATATGTGTTATTACCAAAGTCATCACTTACACTACCTGTAATATACAGATTAAAAGAGAAAACAGTAGTGCTTAGGGACACATAAAAATTGCTAATAAAATGCATTTATGCTATTGAAAGCCAAGTCTCTTAACTAAATGTGCAACATAAAATAAAGTAAATATCATTAATAATATATTAATGCATAAAAGTTCAAATCCAACAATGACTATTTTTGTATATTTACTGGTAATATCATAGGAAGCATTGTTTATATTATTCAGAATATGTTTGAAACAGGGTTTTGGCAAAATTTTTATCTCTTCTATGCTTTAGTTTAAAAAACATCAATTTTGAGGAATGACATCAGCAAAATGGCAGAATAGGAAGACTCAGATTTTCCTGCTCCCCCAGAGATATCAGTTTAACAACAGTATATATCCAATTGCCTTTTTGCAAAATAAAAAAAGCAGGTAGGAGATTTATGCACCTCAGGCAAGCACAATGCCAACTGAATGGAATCCTCATAGGAAATTTATGATACTTCCCAAAGCCCTTCTCCTAGTACAGTGCAGTGCAATTAGGAGAACATTTCCAACTTCTGTCTGGGAAGATAAATAGGAGAGGAAAAATATGTTAGAGTAAAAAATATGTTAGCTATCTTGAATTTTTATAGGGCTTCCTGAGGAACTTGTTTCTATCTTTTCTAAGTACTGACAGGAGTAGGGAACCTGGTTGGGGCAGCTGAGAACAAGAGCAATTAACATGGCTTGGTGTAGTACCAGTCTGCAGTACCACAGAAAGTCACCAGGGGCGCTTCTGAGTAGGAATTGGCAAACCTCTTTAATTAGATTACACACAAACCCACAGATGACATAGCCTCAGAAAAGTCTTGAGAGGTCTCCAGAAGCTATAGCCCATCTGGTTGTTGAAAGTCTTCCCTGCACAAAACTGGATCACAAAGACTGAGAGAATTAGCTGATTTTCAAATGCCTAAGTCCCAACGGAAGATAAGGAGGCATATAAAGAAACAATAGAAATAAGGCCCAGTCAAAGAAACATACTAATTCTCCAGAAATTGCCCCTAAGGAAACAGAGATATATGGATTACTAGTGAAAGATTTCAAAATAATCTTCAAAAAGTTGCTCAATGAATTAAAAGAGAGTATAAACAATAAAATAAGGAAAACAAGGCATAAACCAAATAAGAATAAAGAGAGAAACTGTGAAGAAATGGACAGAGATTCTGGAGCTGAAGAACATGACAACTGAGTTGAAAAATTCACTAGAGAGACTCAACAGTGGACTTGCCCAGATGAAAAAAGAATCAGTGAACTCAAAAATAGAAAATTCAAAATTATTGAAGCAGAAGACCAAAAAGAAAAAAAAATAAAGAAAAGGACAGACTAAGGGACTTATGAGACACCATCAAGTGAAACAACAAAAGCATTTATTAAATCTGAGAAGAAGAAAGACAGAAAGAGACAGAGAGCTTTCTTGAAGAAATATTGACCAAAAACTTCCCAAACCTGAAATGAGAAATGGACACACAAATTTAAAATCTGAAAGTGCTCTGACTAGGATAACTCTAAAGAGATATTACCAAAACACATCATAATCAAACCATCAAAAGTCACAAAGAGAATTTTGAAGGCAGCAGGAGAAAAGTGACTTACCATATACAAGGGACCTTCTATTAGATTATCAGCAGATTTGTCACAGAAACTTTGCAGGCCAGAAGGAAGTGGGATGATATATTCAAAGTTCTGGAAGAAAAACTACCAACTAAGAAACTATATCCAGCAAAACTGTATTTCAGAACTAAAGAATAAATGAAAACTTCTCCAGCTAAAAATGGAAGGAGTTAATTACAACTAGAGCTACCTTACCAGAAAAACTAAAGGTAGTCTTTCAAGTTGAAGTGAAAGAATAATAAATAGCAACAGGAAACCACATGAAAATATAAAACTCCCTGGTAAGGGTAAATATATAGAAAAATATAGAATCCTATAGTATTATAATGCAGGTACACAAATAATTTTTAATGTGTTGTAGCCGGGCGCGGTGGCTCAAGCCTGTAATCCCAGCACTTTGGGAGGCCGAGACGGGTGGATCACGAGGTCAGGAGATCAAGACCATCCTGGCTAACACGGTGAAACCCCGTCTCTACTAAAAATACAAGAAAATTAGCCGGGCGAGGTGGTGGGCGCCTGTAGTCCCAGCTACTTGGGAGGCTGAGGCAGGAGAATGGCGTGAACCCGGGGGGGCGGAGCTTGCAGTGAGCCGAGATCGCGCCACTGCACTCCAGCCTGGGGCACAGAGCAAGACTCCGTCTCAAAAAAAAAAAAAAAAAAAAAAAAAAAAACAAAAGCATGAGTAGTAGTTATAACTTCATATTAATAGACACACAATATAAAAAGCTAATTTGTACAGGAATAACAGATATGTAAAAGAGTAGAGTTTTTATATGTAATTAAGTTACAATCAGTTTAAAATATATTGTTACAATTTTAAAATGTTTTATGTCATTACAATTGTAACCACAAATAAAATGTCTATAAAATATACACAGAGAAACAAGAAGCATATCAAAACATGTCATTATAAAAATTAATGAAACACAGAAAAAGGCTGCAAGAGAGAAAAGGAGAGACAAAAAAGCTATATTATATACTGAAAACAACAGGATAAAAATAGTAAATCCTTTCCTGACAATAATTACTTTAAATGTAAATAAATTAAGCTCCCAAATTTGAAGACATAGATTGGATAAATTGATACCAAACAAGATTAAACCATATGCTGTCTACAAGAAACTCACTTTAAATCTAAGGATGCACGTAGGTTGAAAGTGAAAGGATAGAAAATAGTATTCCATGCGTAAACACCTAAAGAGAACAGGGGTGGCCATACTTAACTTGGGCAAAGTAAACTGTAAGATAACAACTGTCTCAAGAGATGGAGTACATTACGTAATTACAAAAAACCAAATTCACCAGAAAGATAGAACACTTACAAATATGCAAGCAGTTAACATTAGAGCTCCCAAATACATGAAGCAAACGTTGATAGAAATAAAGGGAAAAACAGAAAGGAAATTAATAGTAGTAGGAGGTTTCAATACTCTACTTTCAGGTATGGATAAAACAACGAAATAAAAGCACAATTAAAAAATAGAGGGAATGCAAGTTAGTACAGCCATTAATTGAAAATGTATGAAGTTTCTTAAAAAGTTAAAAATATAATTTGTATCTAGCAATCCCACTATTGGATATACATCTAAAAGAAAAAAAAAATAATTACTATGTCAAAGTGATATCTGCGTGCTCATATTTACTGCAGCGTTATTCAGAATAGTGAGGATATAAAATCAACATAAGTGCCCATCAACAGATGAGTAGATAAAGAAAATATGGTGTATGTGTACACATTAGAATACTATTCAGCCTTAAAAAAGAAGGCAATCCTGTCATTTCTAACAGCATGGATGAACCTGAAGGGCATGATGTTAAGTGAAATAAGCCAGGCACCAAAAGATAAATACTGCATAATCTCACTCCTATATGGAATCTAAAAAAGTTGATCTCATAGAAATAGAGAGTTAAATGGTGCTCACCAGAAGATGGGGAAGCAGTGGGGAAGAGGGTTGGGAAGATGTTGGTCAAAGGTTACAAAATTTCAATTAGATAAGAAGAGTCAGTTCAAGATATGTATAATATACATTATGAGGACTGTAGCTAACAACAATGTAGTATATTCTTGAAAACTGCTAAGAAAGTAGATTTTAAGGGTCCTCACCACAAAAATGACAACTATATGAAGTAAAGCATGCTATCGTGTCCCCCAAAGTTCATATGTTGGAAGCTTACTCTTCAATGCAACAGTGTTGGAAAGTGGGGCCTATTAACATGTGTTTAAGTCAAGAGGACTCTGCCTTCGTGAATGAGTTAATATTTTTTTATCACGAAAGTGGTTATCATGAGAGTGGGCTTGTTATAAAAGTGAGTTTGGCCTTCTCTGGCTGTCCTGGTCTTCCTGATTCTGCCATGGGATGACGCAGCAAGAAGGCCCTCACCAGAGTCCAGTACCACGCTCTTGGACTTTCTAGCCTCCAGAACTGTGAGCCAGGTAAATTCCTGTTCCCTATAAATTACCCAGTCTTAGGTATTCTGTCACAGCAGCAAAAAGTGGGCTAAGATAATATATATACATGTTAATGAGTTTGATCTAGCCATTCCACAATGTATATATATCTAAAAACACTGTGTTGTACATAATATATATGTTGTACATAAATATATATGTATATAATTTTATCTGTCAAGTAAAAAAAACACCGGAGGACTTGAGTAACAGTATATACCAATTAGACCTAATAGACATATACAGAACACTTTACCCAATAGCAGCGGAATACATGTTTTTCCCAACTGCACATGGAACATTCTCCAAGACAGACCACATGTTAAGCCACAAAACAAATCTTAACAAATTTAGGGAAACTGAAATCATACAAAGTAAGTTTCTGACCACAATGCAATGAAACTAGAAGTCAATAACAGGAAGAAAACAAAATCCACAAATATGTAAAAATTAAATGACTCACTTTTAAACAACCAATGGGTTAAAGAAGAAATCACAAGGGAATTTGGAAAATGTCTAGAGACAAATGAAAATGAAAGCACAACATACCAAAACTTGTGGGATACAGTGAAATAAGTACTAAGAAAGTTTATAATGGCAAACACTTACACTTAAAAGAGGAAAAATTATATGAAACCACTAAAAGAAAACATTGGAGAGACACTCCAGGACATTGATCTGGGCAAAGATTTCTTGAGTAATATCCCTTAAGCACTGGCTACCAAAGCCAAAATGGACAAACGGGATCATATCACGTTAAAAAAACTTCTGCATGGCAAAGGAAACACCTAAAAAGTTAGGAGACAACCCACAGAATAGGAGAAAATATTTGCAAAGTATCCATCTGATAGGGGATTAATAAACAGAATATATAAGGAGCTTAAACCACTCCATAGGAAAAATCTAATAATCTAATTAAAAATGGGCAAAATATCTGAATAGACATTTCTCAAAAGAAGACAAACAAATGGCAAACAGGTTTATGAAAAGGTGCTCAACATCACTGATCGTCAGAGCAATGCAAATCAAAACTGCAATGAAATATCATTTCACCCCAGTTAACATGGCTTTTATCCAAAAGATAGGTAATAACAAAACTGGCAAGAATATGGAGAAGGGGGAACCCTCATATGCTGTTGTTAGGAATGTAAATTAGTACAGTCATTATGGATAATAATATAGAGGTTTCTAAACTAAAAATACAACTACCATATGATCCAGCAATCCCATTGCTAGGTGTATACCCCAAAGAAAGAAAATCAATGTATCAAAGAGATATCTGTTTATTGCAGTACTATTCACAATAGCCAAGATTTGGAGTTAATCCAAGTGTCCATTAATGGATGAATAGATAAAGAAAACTTGGTACATATACACAATGGAGTACTATTCAGCTATCAAAAGGAACAAGATCCTGTCTTTTGCAACAACATAATAAAACTGGAGGTCATTCTCATAAGTGAAATAAGCCAGACACAGAACGACACTCTTAACATGTCCTCACTGATTTGTGGGAGCTAAAAATTAAAACAATTGAACACATGGAGATACAAAATAGAATGATGATAACCAGAGACTCAGAAGGCTGGGGGAGGGGAGGGGGAAGTGGGGATGGTTAATGGGTACAAAAATATAGTTATAAAGAATGAATAAATTCTAGTATTTGATAGCACAACAGAGTCACTAAGGTAAAATATTTTATTGTACATGTAAAAATAACTAAAAGAGTATAATTGGATTTTTTGTAACACAAAGAAAGGATAAATGCTTGAGATGATACATACCCCATTTACCCTGATGTGATTATTACACATTGTATATCTGTATCAATGTATCTCAGGTATGTCATAAATATATACACCTAAATATACCCATAAAAATTAAAAAAGGAAAAATCTGAAATAAACAGCTTTACACCTGAAGGAACTAGAAAAAGAAGAACAAACTAAACCAAAAGTTAGCAGAAGGAAGAAAATTATAAAAATTAGAAAAGAGAAAAATGAAATTGTGAATAAAAGAATGGAAATAAATCAATAAAACCGAGCTGACTTCATCAAAATTGACAAACCCTTACCTAGACTAACAATGAAGAAAGAGAAGACTCAAAAAACTAAAATTAGAAATGAAAGAAGAGGTATTACAGTTCAAGTGAGAAGGAAAAGGTTTTATGAGAACTACTTGAGCAATTACGTGCCAACAAATTAGAAAACCAAGAAGAAATGGGTAAATTTTTCTAAACATACTACCTGTCAAGACTGAATCATGAAGAAACAAATTACATGAACAGACCTTTACCTAGTTAAGGAGATTGAAGCAGTAAGCAAACACCTCCCAACCTAGAAAAGCCCAGGACCAGATGGCTTCACTGAGAACTCTACCAAACATTTAAACAAGAGTTAACAGCAGTCTTCCTCAAGCTCTTCCAAAGAATTTGAAGAAAACTTCCAAATTAATTTTATGGGGCCAGCATTATCCTAATATCCAAACCAGACAAAGACACAACAAAAAAACTATGGACTAATATCTCTGATGAATACTAATGCAAAAATCCTCAGCAGAGTACTAGGAAACTGAATAGCACATTAAAAGATTATACACCATAACCAAGTGGGATTTATGCCTGCAATGAAAGGATGTTTCAAAATATGAAAATGAATTACTATAGTACATCATAGTAACAGAATGAAGGGGAAAAAACCACGTAATTATCTCAACTGATGCAGAAAACCTACTTGACAAAATTCAATACCCTCTCATGATAAATATACTCAACTAACTAGAAATAGAAGGAAACTACCTCAACATAATAAAATCCATATACAAAAAGTTCACAGCTAACATCATAATCAATGGAAGAAAGACTGAAAGTTTTTCTTCTAAGATAACAAACACGACAAAGAGGTCTACTTTCACCACTACTATTGACCATAGTACTGGAAGTCCTAGCCAGAGGGATTAGACAAGAAAAAGAAATAAAATGCATCCAAAATAAATGATTTTAACAAAGTTGCAGAATATAAAATCAACACACAAAATAAGCAACGTTTTTATACATTAACAATAACCAGTTCAAAAAAGAAATTAAGATGTTACTATAACATCAAAGAGGATAAAATAACTAGCAATAAAATTAATCAAGGAAGTGTGAGTTATACACTAAAAAACCATCAAACATTGCTAAAAGAAATAAAAGAATACACAAATAAAGGGAAAGACATCCTGTGCTTGTGGATTGGAAACTTAATGTTAGAATATCCATACTACCCAAAGTGATCTACAGATTAAATGCAATTCTTATCAAAATGCAAGTGACTTTTTTTTTCAGAAATTAAAGAAACTTGAAATTCATACGGAATCTCAAGGGACTCTGAATAATCAAAACAATCTTGAAAACAAGCAAACTAAATTGGAGGCCTCAATCCTCCTTTCAGAACATATGATGAAGCAGCAATAGTCAAGTTTACTGTGGTACTGGCATAAAAACAGATATATAAACCAATGGAACAGAATGCAGATCCCAGAAATGAACTCTGGTGTATACTACCAAGTGATCTTCTACAAGGGTGCCAGTCCGCATGATGGAGGAAAAGGACAGTCTCTTCAACAAATGATGTAGGAAAAGTGGATAGTGATATGCAAAAGAATGAAGTTTGAGCTTTATCTTACCTCACAGACAAAAATTAACTCAATAAAGACGTAGACATAAGACCTAAAACTATAAAACCACTGGAAGAAAGCATAAACGACATTGAATTTGGCAATGATTCATTGGATATGACATCAAAAGCACAGGTAACTAAACAAAAACAGACAAATGGGACTACATCAAACATCTGTCCATAAAAGGAAACAAAAGGTGAAAAATCAACCTGTAAAACAGAAAAAGATATTTGCAAGTTATATATCTTACAAGGGGTTGATATCTGGAATATATAAGAAACTTCTACAATTCAACAATACCAAAAACAAACAACCTGATTTAAAGATGAACAAAGAATTTAATAGACAATTCTCAAAAGAAGACATAAGAATGGACAACAAGCATGTGAAAAGATGCTCAATATCACTAATCAAAATAAATGCGAATCAAAACCTCAATGAGATATCATCTTATATCCATTGGTGTGTCCACTATCAAAAGAATAGAAAATGAGTTTGAATAAGGATACAGAGAAATTAAAGCCCTGTACACTGTTGGTAAAAATGTAAAATGATTCAGCTGTTATAAAAAATAGTATAAAGGTTCTTCAAAAATTAAAAATAAATGATTATATGTTCCAGCAATCCCACTTCTAGATATAGATCTAAAATAACTCAAAACATTATCTTATAGGAATACTTGCACACTCATGTTCTTTGTAGCATTACTATAGTCAACAGGTGGAAGAATTCCAAATGTCCATTGACAGATGAATGAATAAAGAAAATACAGTATATACATACAATGGAATACTATGCAGCCTTAAAAAGAGGGAAATCCTGTCACATCCTACAATATGGATGAACGTTGAGGACGCCGTGCTAAGTGAAGTCAGTCACAAAATGACAAATACCGTATAATTCCACTCATATGAAGCATCTCAAGTAGTCAAAATCAGAAACATTAAGTAGAAAGGTGGTTGCCAATGACTGCAGGAGGGGAGGGAAGAGAGGGAATTAATGTTTAATGGGTATAGAGTTTCAGTTCTAGAGATTTGTTGCACAGCAAGGTGAATATACTTATCACTACTGAACTATACTTTAAAATGATTATGATGGTAAATTTAATGTTATTTTTTTAACTACAATAAAAAATGAAGGTAAAAGCACAATGTTTAAAAAGTATCCATTTCATTTTGAAGATATAAAGACAAATCAAACAATGTAAAAGAAATGAAATGATTACCCAGATTTGAAATGAGAAGATCGCTATAATAGAAATGTAGGGTAAAACTACTGTTAGATGAATAAAGGAGACAAAACAATGTATGTTAATTTCTTTCTAGTCTTTCAATGTAATGTAGTTCCATTATTGCCTTCTGGTCCTTTTCTAGCCTAAACTATAATTTAGGATCCTCCATGGACCACTGTGGTGGGACATGCAGTTCTCTGGCAAGTTGTAACAAGAAAATAATTCAAAGCCTGATTTTATGAATTTCAACATTGTGATCTGATTTACATTGCTTTTGTCAGGCAGGGTGTGACCTATAGTATGGACATGGGAGACCTTAAACACCAGGGTCTTTTCTTAATTGGTGGAAAATATAACCAAAATGTAGACACAGGGAAAAGTGATTCAAGGAATCTGAATCAGCAGTACAGGTGTGCAAAATTAGGTCTCCACACTTTTCTGATTTTTCCTTCGATTTTCTGATGTTAAAAACCATCCTGGTGGGAATGGAGAAATGATGCACAAGTTAGTAGGTCTTGGAGACCAACCCTTTTCTGCCACCAGTGGGTCATATCCCACTGTAAGCTGTAATCCCTCTGCTCATCAGATTTCTTATCTGTGCTGTGTGAATTGTACTAATGTAATGATTACAAAAGGAACATTGATCATGTGCCTCCTAGGCACGCTCATTTTACAGGACATTGTCTTAACCACGAGGTTAATACTGTACTCATCCTGGGTGCACAGATGAGGAAATTAAGGATCAAGGATTATTATGCTGATGCAGCTTGCCCACAGTCATGCAGCTGGTGGGTGGTGGAACCTGTACAGTCCTTGAACCTGGGTGGCGAAGCTCTGACATTGCCTACTTAGACCAATTCTCTGTAGAGTTCTAATGCAGAGGTCTAAAGCTGAAGTAAGTGAGGGCCCACTAAGCACAAGGCATTCAATAGTTGTCATGCGTTATGTCACAATAGCTCTTTGGTCATGGTTCTCCTATTTGATTCTCCTATTTCATTATAAAATAAGCAAACCAAAGGTCAACGTCATTGAGTCATTTAATCAAAACAACAGTGGAAGCTGAATTTGTGTCGAGGCTTCTCTGGTTTTGTTTGTTTTTTTTTGAGACAAGAGTCTTGCTCTGTCACCAGGCTGCAGTGCAGTGGCGCGATCTCTGCTGACTACAAGCTCCGCCTCCCACGTTCACGCCATTCTCCCGCCTCAGCCTCCCGAGTAGCTGGGACTACAGGCGCCCGCCACCACGCTCGGCTAATTTTTTGTACTTTTAGTAGAGACGGGATTTCACCGTGTTAGCCAGGATGGTCTCCATCTGCTGACCTCGTGATCCGCCCGCCTCGGCCTCCGAAAGTGCTGGGATAACAGGCGTGAGCCACCGCGCCCGGCTGAGGCCTCTCTGTTTATCATATCTCAAGCACTCACTGTTTCACTTGTCTATGCAACTCTCTACCCCTCTGCAGCCCGCAGGCAGAGACAGGTTTTGCGGTGACTTGAAATGCTCAGGTCTTCTACTGAGTGCTAGCCCCCAGTTCCTTCTATTACTGTAGCCATTGATATGGAAAAATCCGCCAGTATTGGTCACTATAATAATTTATACGTTGCCCCAAAGAAGTTACTGTTGTTATAAAATGTTTATTTTTCATTTTTGATATGTGTACTTATCCATTTAAAATGCATTCTCTAATTTGCTTTATGAGAACAATTAAATATAATATTTTAACAAGGAGACAACCTTTTTCTTCTGGAGAGCCCAAAACTGTCCCATAGACATAATGATATTTTCTTCAAAGGACTGATATAATTATTCAATTAGATAACAAATGGCATATAGTATGTGTTCAATAAAATTTAATCCCCTTCAATAATTAGTTAACATAAACTGTCAATTTATATCTGCTTTTACTTAGCATATGATTGAAAAAATCAGGAATGCAAGTCTGGGAACACAGAATAAACACTCAAGCCGTGACCTTTCTTTATTTTATTGTATTATTTATTTATTTATTTATTTATTTATTTATTTATTTATTTTTAAGACAGAGTCTCGCTCTGTTGCCCAGGCTGGAGTGCAGTGGCATAATCTTGATTCACTGCAACCTGTGCCTCCTGGGTTCAAGCAAATTCTCCTGCCTCAGCCTCCCAAGTAGTTGGGATTACAGGTGCCTGCCACCACACCCTGCTAATTTTTGTATTTTTAGTAGAGATGGGGTCTCACCATGTTGGTCAAGCTGGTCTTGAACTCCTGACCTCAAGTGATCCGCCCACCTTGGCCTCCCAAAGTGTTTACTGTGTTTGCCTAGGATCTAAGGTTTTTGCTGCCACTGACAAGGGTCAGGAAGGAGGTATACTTTGATTTAGGGGCAGTAAGTCCTAGGATGAGAGCAGTAAAACTGGAGTCAGAAAAGCCAAGTCCAGTCCTCAGCATTTATTTACTAACTCTATGACCTCTTTGAATCATTTAAATTTCCTGTTCTTGCTTTCTCTTGTAAAACAGGAAAAGAAAAAAGATGCATTCTGCTTTGTTTGCAGGCATGAACTAAACAAGTATGTTTAGTTTTTACGGGTATTTCTGTCATTTTCCCACACTTTCATTAGTCCACAAGAAAGTGGTGTTAAAGGCTTATGTTTCTTCCAATTTGTGATTACCAAGAGGCGCTTGAGAACTCCAGGATTTCCATTTCTATAAAATCTAGCACATTATCAGTAAAACATCTTGACATTTATTTTAAATAGATTATTTATCTGCTACGAACCATGTGACATGCTTCTTATTATGTGATAATAACTCCATTATTTAGACAATTTAAAATTCCATTCAAGCAATAGTTGTATCCATGGACCAGCCATTCAAAGAGTAATTTTTCTTTAGTCATTGATCTTCCAAATTCGACTTTACTCCTCTCTCCTTTAAGCCACTTGAATTACATCGTGACATTGTTCAGTGTTGGCGTGAATGTGTATGCGTGTGTGTATGTGGTAGTGGTGGGGGTGCCTTTCTTCAGTGGTCCATCATTTCCTACTTTGGGCCTTTTTGGAAATGTTATTAAAAATTTTGATTATAGAATGGTACTGCATATTCACACCATGATGCATTCATCAAAATAAATCTAGCCAAAGCATTTCATTTGTGGATTTGTACACCTGAAGCATTAAAATAAGAAATGTTAATTTCTTGCAGACTACTACCAGATGATTTTAAATATCTACTAAGCAGGAATGTCTGTTCCCATGTGGGGAATTTCCATAATAAAATGCTGGCACCCTCGCTGAAGAGTACAGTTTTATAGAAACAGAGAAAAACAACAGCAAGTACTTTCCCTGAGGACAGTTTTAGCTACAATTTCCCAATGCTGCTTAGTTATTTCTGTCTTATTTTATGCTTTTGTTTTGAAACATAATGCAATTTTACCTGGATGCACTCCCGGATAATCAGGAATAGCTCAGTATGTTGTCTGGCTCTGCCAAATGCAAGACCTCCAGAAAATCAGAAGGCTCCACCGCCTTGTCCCTTCCCCCACCCACACCTCCAGCTGGGAGAAAAGGGTTAAGGATCATTGGAAAATAGAGGAGAAGGGAGGGAGCCCCAAGGAGGCCCACGAACGGGAGGCCGCGCCTCTGGGTGCAGCGGAGCTCCCAGCGCTGTTGTGTGTTTGGAAGGAAGGATGCTGCTGCCAATTTCGGGGACCGCTGCTGCGAGGAGTGGGCGTGGCCTCGGCGGTGTGGCTGCTTGTTAGGAAAGATGCTGAGTGCTTTTCAGTGAGGAGTCAGGGCGGTGTGTGTGTGAGAGAGAGAGAGAAAAGAGAGAGAGAGAGAAAAGAGAGAGAGACGGGGAGAGAGAGAGGGAGAGAGACGAGAGGGAGGAGGGAAGGAGAAAAGACGGAGGGAGGTGAGGAGGAAGGGAGGGGGAGAGACAGAGACCTAGAGGGGCTGAAGACCCAGACGGAGCTGGGAGAGCTACTGAGAACAGGACTGGAGCGCTCCGAGAGCCTCTCAAGATCTTTTGGGGGAGCCCAATAAATGTGAACATGGGATCTGTCACGGGAGCTGTCCTCAAGACGCTACTTCTGTTATCTACTCACAATTGGAACAGAGTCGAAGCTGGGAATTCCTGTAAGTATACAGCAAATGATTTAAAACTTGCAGGGGGGCTCTCTGCAAAACTTTCATTCTGTTGTTTTGATGATGATGATTTGCAGCTGGGATTGCTGCACAGCGTATTGCTGTAAACGAAGCATCACTTAAAAATCTTGCCAATGTGACCGGTTAACACTTGTCTCTCCTCTTGGTCTGGTCAAAATAGGCAAAGTGTCATTTCTCTTTTTGTCTACTCGCAGAATCTTACCCTCTGGTCTTTGAATATTCATTGAGAATGCCCAAGTTCTAGTAAAACATGAAATTATCATCTTATCTGGGGAATAGCCTGTGAATGTCTTCATTTCTTCCTTTTTAAAGAACTACCGAATGTTATTGGAATTATCTCTAACAGGAAAACTACCGGCAGATCTTACGTTATGCTGCATTGGCTTAGATTTCTGAAGTTTGCAATTGGGCAGACCAGTAGCTGGCTGCATCTTTAAAATGATGCAGGCTAATAACTGAAATGTACTGCAGACTTCAGGAGCACCAGCACTGGCAGAGGCGAATCTCAATATTAAGAGCCGTGCCCTCGCTGCTAAGAGAATGAGACTCAGTGCTCTCCTCAAAGAGGAGCCTCTTCCTACATTTTGCTTAAAGGAAAACCAGTCAGGTGATCTTTCAAAAGTAGGATTCCTTTGTGGTTGAATGCTTAACTCCATACATTTGTAATGGAATGTTCTGATGAAATAGAACCTATTTAGGGAAGATTGAAACCTTATTTATAATTTAGATATCATCCAGAATAATTTGGCAGACTGCCTTCATCCACTCTTTCTTAGAGATGGAAAAAGTTTTAAAAGTTATCTTTGGCTTAAATTCTCTAAATGGTAGAATTTTCCCCTCCTGATTAATGACAAACAAGCTTGGCAAATGCAACTTTTTCTTTTTTCTTGGATTTTAAAGGAAAAGCTCATTTGCTTTTCAAGAAATGGCTATGAGGCCTGTCCAGGAATTTATGTTGCTGTTGTATCATCAGGCTTAGATTTGGGGAAAAGAAGCAGTAATCAGGCATTTCTATGGCACATCGCTTGACTACACTAAAGAGTTCTGATGTGGGAAAAACGTTACAAACTCATGGGCACAAGTCAAATGTCCACTCGGAGTGCCTGGCTCCTGTGATTTCGTGTTTCAGTTCAGAATGAGCTCATTTAATGTCACAGAGTATCCATCACTCTGAAGGAAGGAAATTCACTCCAGGTGCTGCACATCAGATTCAACTTTAGTTTGAATGTTGAGATAATCTCATAAATCAATAAAATGTGTATAATTTCACCTAGTCAAAACCTTGGAATCTTATAACGGTAGCATTTGACAAACGTTGCAACGTAAAAGCAAACACCACCACCCACACACAAATGGAAGTTCTGTAGAAAAGGCATAAGTAATTCATCTTCTAGCCACTAAAGTTCAACCAAAAAGAAAAGCACTAGAGGTCACTCTTACAATGTAAAGCACATCACCCCAAGCATCCTTCCCTCAAGAAAAGCAGAGCTTAAATCTGGCCTGTACTCAGTTCAGTCTTTCCACTAGACTATCTGTAGTTGGGTTTAAAATATATTAATCTAATTAATTGGGCTGTTGTCTATGTTTGTTTGTTTTCTTGAAGCTCAGTAAAAAGTGTAGGATGTACATCAACATTAAATAGCTTTCTTTTGCAATGTATCTCCTTAGAAAAGAAAAGGTGCTGAAAAAGATCTGAGGAGAGTGTAATATTTATGTCTGCTTGGCTCTGGTTGGATCCTTCATGATACTTAAAATTTCAGTGCTGGTTCTATATTCTTTCAGCCTTGGTTTGTTCAGGAAGTAATCTAATGCTCTTTTAAACATCTGATGAACTTGCAAAACCTACACGATTTTTCGTTATAAAAAACATTTAAAGTTGGAGTTCTTGGTTACCATACATGTGGAGTTGACTGTTCTTCAAGTGTCAAAAATAAAATGAAATGACCTTACATAATTAAAGTTGCATTTAGTAATTTATTGTGAATATTTTGACAATATGATTTGCAGCAGTATGTGTAAAAGAAAATATTTCGTTTCTCAATTTCTATTTCATTTTTCAATATTTAAGAAGTATGTTCTTTTTGGAAGAAGTAAGGTCTACTTGTACCAAGCCATGGTGGAAAGTATTTCCTATGTTTCATCGTTTTTGGAAGAACAAGTACCTGTATGTTTCCCAGCAAGATTGGAATTTAGTGTAAGGACAAGCAACTATCAACCAGCATATGCATTTCTAAAGTATTATAATGACTGCAATAATTCTTCTGGACAAGACTTTATATTAAGAAAAAGTGAATCAGTCTTGAATACCAATAGTAAAATCAGAAAGAATTGAATGTAAATAAATAAAATTAAAGGTCTGTCTCAAGTGTCTAGAAAGACCTTTTTCCCCTTTGTTTACAGCTGATGAGCCAGGAACAAATCTGCCATCTACAGAGTCAGCCCAAGGTTGCCAGTTTGAAAGCTTTCATGGGACAGAACTCTGCAAAACCAGTACAGCTCAGGGATTAGGTGCACCTTAATTTGAATGTTAATTGATCCAATTAAGCAGCAGGGAAACTTTACATTAGAAGGATTCTGTTCAAAGACAAACATATATGTTCACATATATGCATATGTGCTCATTTGCATATAGGTATTGTGTATGTAAATATCTGTAAACTACTAGACTGACGTGCTTGCATATTTTCAGTGGCCCTGTTAAGTACTTATCTGTCTAAAGATGAAATATGTTCAATGAACCACATTCTCTGCCTACTAGTATCCTGTCTGACATTTCAAAAGCAGTGGACTAGCCATCATTTTTTTCTCTTTGTTCTCATCAAGATGAGTTTTTAAAGTTATATTGAAGTGTCCCTTTCATCAAAGTTTAGAGATGGATCCTTGTAGAAGGGCGTGCTCTTTGAGAAACTGCACTGGCTGTTCTTGGTTTCTTTGCTTGCTACTAAGAGACATGCATTAAGAACAGAGACATTTCTCTATTTTTTAATTGGTCTTATAAATCCAGTTTTTCAACAAGACATGGTTGAAGACAGGGTCAACTTACCCCAAAAGAAGGAATGGGTGCAGTAGTAAGGCTGATGAGAGTTTGCTTTTACTTTTACTCTTGCAGGTCATATGAGAGGGGCTCTCTAGCCACTGGTATATTGAGCCCTACTCTTGAGAATAATTAATGCTCACCAATGACTTAATTAGAAGTTAACATCTCACTGTGTTCTTTCTTTTCTCTGATGGAAATAAAGGCCATATCTGATATCTACCCTAAAAGAAGCACTGAAGGATAGGTGAAAGCAAATTACCTGAGTAGATGATCACTCTTGTGGGCCCTGGGAGACAGCTGGACAGATTCTCACATTGTTAAAACTTAACCTTGTAATTCTTTCTAGAAGCTACTTTCTTTTCCTTCCCCCCCGCCCCGTCATATTTATTCCTATAGCATAAAATAACTAGAATGCAATAGTAAAGTACTGATAAAATGTAGTTCTATGAGGCAATGTATAAATGGCTAGCCCTTATAAAGGTCAGCACGTACTTTGACTCACTTTTCTAATAGCAATGGTGATTTATTTTCATCTATTCAGTCCATTTTCTCCACTTCTTATTACATGCATCTCAACAATCTCTGATAAAGGTAGCCTCCAGCTCTGGAGATAACATAACTCATGGCCAACATGAGGATCAAACCTAACTTTCACATAATACCTGGTGCTTACGCTAGGCAATAAAGATTATTTTCTTCTAAAATTAATTTTGGAATTTATATCATATATAAGCAATTTCTGTATTGGAGCTAATGAGTATATCAAGATTAAATTGATTTTTGTTAAAGAAAATAGATTAATAGAATTGTATAGCATCTATTGTAAGATAATACAATATTAAACTCAGGTTGGTAAACTGTGGCCCATGGGCCAAATCTGACCTGCTGACTGTTTTTGTATGACCCATGGGCTAAGAACGGTTCTTCCATTTTTAGCTGAAAAAAATTAAAAGAAGAATTCTTCATGGTAAAAAATAATTATATGAAATTCTAATTTTATTCTTACACTCATTAGCAAACCTACGTGACAAAAATTTCTACTCAAATATTAGTATTACATTTTGAATTGTATCAATTAAATTTTATTAAGATTGTTTACCCTCTTACTATGTAACTACTTACATAAGATTCTTTACTCTATGGCACTTTATATAAAAAGTTAATTGAGCCTGATTTAAATAATATACAATAAAATGATAAGACATGAAAAGTGTATAAATTACACTTCTATGATAAAATTTAGTCTTAATTATTTAGCACACAAGTACATACTCGTAAAGTTGTGGTACTGAATGCAATGCTATTATTGCCCGGAACTATAACAGAGGATCTCTTCAAGTTAATGTCTTCCTTATATGTTTTTTTCTTAAAGCCTTTATTGTTCAAAAATCTTGATATTTCAGTGGGTATAAATTGTTTGTAAAATTCCCACAGTTTTAATCTCAAGTAATCGTGTTAGGATAAGCTATTCAATGAAATATATAAGTAATATAAGTTCAATGAAATGTATAAGTAGTATAAGTTCAATTAACTGTATAAGTAATTGCAACTTAGATATTTTGAACAAAAATTCTGTTGTTATTTTACATTTTCATGAGCATAAAATATTCCACTCTATCTTAATCAGAAACTTACATTTGGAATCAAAGATCATATGAGGAAAATGTTTTTGATAGAAGAGTATTTTTGCTCCTGTGACTTTTAAAGCAGCAGCTTTCTAAAAATTCTGAAATTGACAAACTTTCTAGAATAAACTGAAAAATAGATTTTCATTTAAGCACTGCCCACTAAGAGCTCATGATATTTAAGCAAGTGATTTTCACTTACCCATGTCAGTATGATAAATTTCTGTGTAAATGACTTGCATATTTGAAATTGTATTTACTTTAGAATTCCAGGAACTGATCTTTGGCCTCGTTTTATTTACACTATACTTTTTCCTACAGTCTTTCGAAAAATTAAGTTTAAAATATGATGCAATAGCATTTAAAAACCCATTTTCGTTGACATTGCTATTCCTATGTAGCAGTTTTTTTTTTTCAAAACAAATGTTCACTTGTTAAAATAGTTTATTTTTTCATTATGTTGTTTTTAGTGGTTCAGCTTGAAATGAAGATTTCTAAGTCTTGTCAAAAGGCCAATTTCCAAAAAGAAAAACAAAAAATGTCTCCCCCAAAAACCAGGATAGTCTCAAAGAGCTTAACTGAAATATGACTTTCTCTGAGTGTCAAAGGAATTGTGATGAGATTCGTGATCATCCACTGTAAGTAGACAATGATTAGGGATAATGGCACTGGCATTACATGGCTTTGAGATTTTAAAAATAGAATATCAGCTCTGCTCTACAAATACCAATTTTTCTTGATTTAATACTATGTTTAAAATTTAAATATCTTCTACTTCAGATTAATCAATATTGAGGCCTTAATATTGTTCAGTAATGAATCATATGACCTTTAGGTTGCCAATTAGTCCTAGGTTGTTTAAGAAATCATTCTGTTATAAAGACACATGCACATGTATGTTCACTGCAGCACTCTTTACAATAGCAAAGACATGGAATCAACCTAAATGCCCATCAGTGATAGACTGGATAAAGAAAATTTGGTACATATACACCATGGAATACTATGTAGTCATAAAATAGAGTGAGATCATATCCTTTGTAGTGCCATGGATGGTGATGGAGACCATTATCCTTAGCAAACTAGCAAGGGAACAGAAAACCAAATACTGCATGTTTTCACTTATAAGTGGGAGCTAAATGATGAGAACGCATGGACGCATAGAGGGGAACAACACACACTTGGGCCTTTTGGAGGATGGAGAGTGGGAGGAGAGAGAGAATCAGAAACAATAACTAATGGGTACTAGACTTAATACCTGAGTGTTGAAATAATCTATACAACAAAGCCCCATGACACAAGTTTATTTATGTAACAAACCTGCGCTTGTACCCTGAACTTAAAAAATAAAAGTTAAGCTAAGAAAAGAAGTCCTTCACTATCCTTTTCGGTGGCTCACGCCTGTAATCCCAGCACTTTGGGAGGCCGAGGCAGGCAGATCACAAGGTCAGGAGATCGAGACCACAGTGAAACCCCGTCTCTACTAAAAATACAAAAAAATTAGCCGGGCGCGGTGGCGGGCGCCGGTAGTCCCAGCTACTCAGGAGGCTGAGGCAGGAGAATGGCGTGAACCCGGGAGGCGGAGCTTGCAGTGAGCCGAGATCGCGCCACTGCACTCCAGCCTGGGCGACAGAGCGAGACTCCGTCTCAAAAAAAAAAAAAAAAAAAAGAAAAAAAATTTTCATTTTGTTTTCACTGACCGAAAAGTTTACAGAACGATCTCGCTCCTGAAAGCAGTAGGAAGAGTAAGAAAAATGTATCCAACATTGTTACATGCAGGTTCAGATTGTTAGTTGAATATTTCTGGTGAAATATTAAATCATGCAAACTTTGACCTGATTGTCTTCCATGCTCTAGTGTTTCGATGATTATATACAGCTTATTTTTCATTTTTATTGATTCGGTAATTTTGACCTCAACTTTAGTATTTCTCTATAATCATTGAAATTATATTTTTAAAAATTAACCAGTATGATAGGGAAGGGTTGACCCATCACAGTGTATGTGCTTAAAGAGGAGATGCTTCCTATATTGTTGCACGATGTTCCTATGTTGTGGGTGGTGGTGGCATGCAAATTCTTATAAAATGTGTGGATGATTGTTTTCATGGGTATTTCATTTAGGAATATTTAGGAATACTCTATAACAGATTTTCAAGAACAGGTCTTGAGTTGTAGCATCAAATGCTAATATCAGTTTGATTTTAAAAAGAAAAATCTCAGAAAGAGAAAGAAATGCCCCAAACCTCATGCAGACAAAAATTACAGAGTTTTGGAGACCCTGTGATTAACTGAAAACACCGACATGAAATAATTTACCCTGAAGATTGACATTGGAATTGGAAGGATTTGGGGTTTTAAAACCAGGGTTTAAAATCTTAAGAAATAATAGTTTACCCATAATTTTAAGTTACAACAAATTGTATCTCTAAGTGACAAAAATGTCATTGACTGTTCAATTGTCTTCTGATATTTTTGAGGAAAATTTTGATATCTAAGACTTTAACATTTAAATTTCTTCCATGAGCTCTTAAGCTGTGACTGTCTGTGTATTTCAATTAGATATGCATGCCTGTATGTGTATGTATGCATTTATCTGACTTTTGAAACTGGCTTTCCTCATTTTTAATCTATGATTTTTAGGCTCTCCAAAGTGTAGATTACTTCAGGGGGCTGATGGCTCTGTGTTGGTAAAGACCAATCTGATATATAATTGCACAAGCAAAGATAATTTTGTTTCTTAATTGACTTTTGGAGCACAAAGTTTTTTCCAAAATGTTTTTTGTTAGGGTCTTCATAGTTAGTTCATAGTTACTAACTATAGTTACATAGTTCTGTAGTTACAAAAAACTACAGAACTGTGTAGTGATAAAGAATGTACATGCCAAATGCATTACAAGTTATCATTATTGCTTCAGTTTGCCCATGGAACACTGGTATTTGGAAGAGGAAGTGGGTATGCTTGGGTTTTTTTCCCCCTTTCCAATGAATTTTCATTATGGTTCATGGAAAAGTGGTACTTTAGTAATAAAATTGGGAAAATAGCATAACAGGAGGTAAAAATGAGCCTGTTTATGTTACAGTTAATGAGTCATTCCAATGTAATAATTGGAAAAGTGAGTGAAGCCTGAAAACATTTGACATTTTAAGTAGTTCAAAATTAGTAACTATAAAATTTTTTAATGCCATAAGTATTTAATAGAGCAATGATGAAATTTATCTCCAAGGTTTTTAAATCACAAAGGAAAAAAAATGGTGTGATATTATCAGTTGGCCTATAGCTCTAATTACTTTTTTTATTAAGTACCTCTCATTACTTGGCAGTGCTCTAGAATAAGATATTATGGGCTTCTAAATCGTAAAAGACATATTTGTTTCTGTAACCATTTTGTTCCCACTGGCAATTATGATACTTATAAATGGGGTCATAGTTTGATATTACTTTAAAAGCACCATGTAAATATGTAAATGCACCTGCCTTACTAAATTATGTTTATTGTATACTTTTTAGAAAAATTATAACCTGTAATTTCATTAATTGACTTACTCTGCAGTTATGACCTATGGAAGTATTTTTTTCAATGTCATTTGAATAAGGACACGGATAAACTCTCCTAGCAATTGGTTGTAAGCCTTAGAGTTGATAGTTGCTTGGATGACCTTGAACAGATATTTGATTCCCTTGGCCCACCACAGAGACCCCCACATTTTCCCATCAATATAAAGCAATTGCCTTTGCTATACCAAGCCCAATAGAGGGATTTCTTGGAAAATCTGAGAAAGTCAAATTTCTAGGCTAATAGCTTTGCCCTAAAAGAGTGCATATATATTTTTACCTTTAAGACTCGTCTCCAGTTTTCAAGGATACTGTGTATTTGTATTTCAAAATCTGCTGGTCAGCAGATGACTGACCAAGAACAAAAAAAAAAAAAAAAAAAAAAAAGGAACTAGATTGAAAGTGGTCTTTAAGGGAAATGAGTTGCTGAGATAGAATTATCAGTGCGTGTGTGTGTGTGTGTGTGTGTGTGTGTGAAGATAACTGTGGGTGGGAATTGGAAAACAGACCATTTTGGTAGGGGAAATAGAAAGCATTGCCCCTAGGTGGCACATTTTGAATTAAATAGTGATGGGATGTAGAATAAGATTGTTTCTTATTTGCTATCCATACTAGAGTAGTCTCTAGTATGCTTTTAAACCAGTATGTGGGATTAAAAATTAGCAAGGGGTCTTCTTGGCTGTAGTTTAAATTCACCCAAACAGAGAAGTGATATTACACTTTTGTGATCTCAAAGATCTTTATTTTCCAGTACATGGTGTAAAGACCTCAGGATCCCCAGTAGTTAACTCAACTTCTCCTCCCACCCTGAGTGCTAGTCTTTCTGAACCTAGCAATGAAGTAGAATATGTTGGGAGAGATTTTGGCTTAAAAACCACTAGATAAATTGAAGCATAATTTAACTCCCGAAGACAATGCAGTAAAGTGATACGGGTGGCAAGAGAAGGGCATGGTAAACAAAGTTTAACATTTTTTCATGTCATTCACTTTTATCTCTCAATTTTGACTGATTTTAAACAAAAAGAGTTTGTCTCCAAGGCATAAAGCTGCAAGAATGCTTAGTGGTCCTCATAATTAAGGATTTATAATATATATTTACATTTGCCATGTTTTAGATGTTTAGAACTTAATTAAGAGAACATTGCTAAAATAAAAGCAGTTCTATCTAAATTGGTGATGAGGGAATTCTATGCAAGGTTATAAAGCTGCTCCATTAGGCTCTTTTGTTTCATAGTGTGTATGATTTCTATGCTTATTTGAACTGTTGTACTTTAGCATGACAACTGTGTCACAATCCTGTTAAAAAAACTTCATGCTCACATACAGCTTTGTAACACTACCTCTTAAGTATTAAAAGATGTGTAACCTTTTCTAAAACAAATATACAAAAAATAGAAATAATTTGGGGAAAGAACTAGGGTACATTTAAGAAAGCAAAGAGCAAACACTGTAGATAACATTTAGTTTCTTAAACTCCTAGCATCCTTCATCACAAAATGAAACATGATAAAACAAAACATTTCATGGTCAAGTACATACTAGAGGAATGGAAAAAGAAGGCTAATATAGTATTTTAGCTACTAAAAATAAAATTATGATCACCATAATTTGCTATGCTTAACACGCAAAACAGCCTGATTCATTTTTTTAACCTGTTCTCTTTGTAAATGACCACATTGGTTTCTTGGAAGCCTTGCTATGTGCTTGCCTATGGAATGTTTTCTTTATATTTATGTATAATTGCAACATGAACCAGATTAGCATGAAAGTATGTAGGTAGTACCATTAATCACTGAAACATTCTCTAGAGAAAATGCCAGGAAGTTCTCTGTTTTTCTGAGTTAGCAAAATCGAGCCTCCTATGATCATTTTCCTCTTTCATTTTCCTGGATATGAGGATGATCTGGCTGTGACATCTGTCACGTTAGCGATGGCCAGGGTTGATTTGGCTGAGATGGCTGGTGAGGCAGCTGTTCCCTCTTCCTTCTTCACTGCTCCCTGTGACCCTGATTCACTCCATTTTATATCATGCGATATTTTAACTGCTACACATATTATTGTAGTTTTAGGTAAGCTTGACATAATGTACTGTTATATTTCACCAAAGGTACAGATTTTAAGAAAAAGCAAGTTTTGCCTTGCAGCTATATTTCATTGTTAGGCACATCCAACATTAATTTGAGGCTTATGAATATGGCAAACAAATGTCTTCCTACTGTGTGTTTGCCGATATTTCCAGTTTTGTCTGTCTTTACTGCTTGATATAGCTTGGCTCTGTGTCCCCCACCCAAATCTCACCTTGAATTGTATAACCCCCACATGTCAAGGACAGGACCAGGTGAAGACAACTGAACCATGGAGGTGGTTGCCCTCATACTGCTCTTGTGATAGTGAATGAGTTCTCATGAGATATGATGGTTTTATAAGAGGCTTTCCCCTTCACTTGGCTCTCATTCTTCTCTTGCCCACCGCCATGTAAGACGTGACTTTTTTGCCTTCTGCTGTGATTATAAGTTTCCTGAGGCCTCCCCAGCCATGCCAAATAATGAGTCAATTAAACCTCTTTTCTTTGTAAATTACTCAGTCTCAGGTATGTCTTCATAGCAGCGTGAGAGCAAACTAACACACGGCTATTTCTTCTTCAATCCTGGTGTCCCCAATGTCCTCTACTCTTCATTTCTTGGCCTGTGCATCTGTTGTTCCCTTTGTGTAAATTATTCTCAAATACTTCACTTTAAAGCCTCTTGGAAAATGTCTACCCAAAACAAGCCTCGTCTCCTTTGTCGATGGAGTCCCACCACCTCAACTTTAATCATTCTCTACCAGAAATTTCATAGCACTTTGAATGTTTGCTTATTCCTGCCCTATCATAGACTATCAAAATGGATTTTTTAAAAGTTTCCTTTGCAACAATGAAATATTTGAAAGACAGAAGTATTATGTTAATCACTTCAGTATCTGCAACATCTAGCACAGTGCCTGGAATAAAGAGCATATTCAGTAAATGGGAAAACAATACATTGATGGATGATAATTTGTTTTTTTTTTTTTCAGTTGAAACACCAAAAACAGAGAAGATGAACAGAATCAGGCTAGACAAATTGGAAAATTAAGTTATTTTGGTGATTTAAAAAGTCCTTTTTATTTAGGATGCCATTCATTTTTGCTATCATTTTAAAAGTTTGACTTTATATTTAACTCTATTCCATTTCATTTCATTAGGTTGAGTACTTATTCTAGTCTGTCATAATCCATTATGTTGCATATTCTCCTGGTCAACCTATTCTTATTATTTCTCACTATCTCTCTTTTCCTTTCCCTCTCACCTTTAAAAAAAATTTGTAGCAAATGTAATTTGATAGACCACTATATCAAATTATTTTGAATTAAGGACTCTCAATGGACAGGCAAACAAAAAATACATCATGAGTGTAAAATAAAATTGGAACAGCATCAGCCACTGCCAGTCCATTCTCGTGTCTGCCTATGTCTGTAGCATGTGCCTGATCATCTCTTGCAATTTGAAAGTGGTACTGAAAATTACTCTCCACATTATGAGAAGAAATTTTCAACTCCATCCAGTTTGGACTTCAAGTCTTTTGTATTGGTGTTTTATTTTCCATTTCTGTTTAAAGACTTTTCTCATTCACATAGGGTAGAAGAAAAATAAAATTCATTCTCCATTTTTTCTTTTCATTATTAACTTTTACAAAGGAGTGTGACCACAGCCTCCTTGCCCTTCTTTTGCCTACAAACATAGGCAAGATGTTTCTTTTCATTGCCTTTAGCAATTTTTTTACCAGCATTAATGAGTTCCAAACTTTTATTTTTTGCCTTTCTGTTTCTTGTTTTTTGAGACAGAGTCTTGCTCTGTCTCCCAGGCTGGAGTGCAGTGGCACAATTTCGGCTCACTGCAACCTCCGCTTCCTGGGTTCAAGCAATTCTCCTTGCCTTAGTCTCCCATGTAGTGATTACACCTGCCACCATGCCTGGCTAATTTTTGTACATTTAGTAGAGACGGGATTTCACCATGTTGGCCAGGCTGGTCTTGAACTCCTGGATTCAAGTGATCTGCCCACCTCGACCTCCCAAAGTGCTGGGATTACAGGCATGAACCGCCGTGCCTGTCCTTGTTTTCCTCTCTTAATTGCACATATGTTCCTTTTATTATTTTCTGGTAAAACCCATCACTTGTTTTTAGATTCCACTCACGTTTCATCCTCCTCATGGTACACATTTGTGATTTTTATTGGCAGAAGTTTATAGTTCATAACTTTTCATGCATGTTGACATATGTTATCATTAATAATGACAAATATTCCTTTTCAGTGGGCTCTGTGGACTCCCAGGTGGTGAAGTGTGCCCTTTCTTATTTTATTCTCACACAGGACTGTGAGACAAGTGTTATTATGATTATTTTACATACTAGGAAACAAATTTAGAAGGTGCTTCCAAAGCTACTGAGTAAGGAAGAATAAAGCTGAGACTTAGACCCAATGACTCCAAAATCCATTGTTCTTTGAAACATCTGTGAAATCTCCTCCCCTGAGTATCAAACCCACACATGCTCATTCTCAAGGTTCTTGCTCTGGCATGATAGTAAATTCTAAGAACCCAAAAATGCTCATTCCTTCCTCTTTTTTCCAAGGATCTGTCACTTTCATCTTAACAGCAAGCCCCTTTTGATTAATCAGAGTGCAGTGGCAGGCAGTCGCTCATGTAGGTAACTAACGTTTTCTCCCCTGAGTGTACACTGTCCTGCTTGCTTCTTGCTACCCAAAGACCTATTCACTTCCTTTAAATTCCTTCTTTGGCTCAACAATTTCAAGAACAGGGCAAGTGGTTGAAAGAGCCTAAATGACAAATAAAATCCAACTCCTTTCTGCAAGATTGCAGCACTGCTTGACCAAGGCATTCTACCAGTTTTGTTCCTTTCCTCCATAAAAGCCCCACTCCTTCCCCATGTTCAGAGACATATTCCCTTTGGTGCCATAGTAGTCTTCTGTGGCTGCCATAACCAAATACCACAGAATGAGTGGCTTAAACATTGTACATTTATTTTGTCACAGTTCTGGAGGCCGAAAGTCCATCAAAGTGCCATCTAGGTTGGTTTTTGGTATGGCCTGTCCTCCTGACTTGCAGATGACCACCTCCTTGCTGTGTCTTATGTGGACTTTCCTTTTTACACATGGGAGGGGGGAGGAGGGGGGAGAGAGAGAGAGAGAGAGAGAGAGAGAGAGATATCTCTGGTGTCTCTTCCTCTTCTTATAAGGATGCCAGTCTTATTGGATTAGGGCCTCACCCTTACAACCTCATTTAAACATAATTGCCTCCAGTTATGGCCCTCTCTCTAAACAAAGTCACATTGGGGATTAGGGCTTTGATGTATTAATTGTGGAGGGGGGAACATAATTCAGTCCATAACAGGTGCTCTCACTGTTGCAACTGTCTAAACTTACGCTTTTTTTCAGTATTGGGGAACAAGTTTTGAAAGTTCAGCAGTAGATACATTGCTTTTGCAGATTAAAACTTAACAGCTGAGTGGAGTCATCCTGAAGTTGAATCCTGGTTCAATGCATTGCTAAGATCAATGGCGTGGCATACTCAACCATCAGCCACCACTGCCTGGTGGCCATGGGGATACCACTGTCTATCCCTTCTTTTTCTCTTTGCTTTTACCTGCACCTGGTGCTGTCTAGGTGCCTCTAGTACCCAAGAGTTTCTGATATCCCAACATTTCCGTATCAGTTATCAGAAGTATTATTTTATCCCCCTCCAAAGTACTTTCTTCTCTGTATGTTACCCAGCTCCAGTTGTGCTGTGATTCGCTCTGTGTGTTTCTCATATCCCCTCCTCAAAAGCTGATTGTGCAGTTTGTTTTATCTGGCACTTTCCCACTTCCTAATCAGTAAATCTCAGTGCACACAGCTCCTCCTTCTTCTTCCTGTGACACATTCTACGCTTAGTCAAAAACAAACAAATAAAACATAAATAAAACAAACAAACAATAATCTTTCTAGTAAGTTTTTAAAAGTCAGTTTAAAATTTATCATCTAATTTTAAATTTGTAGAATACCCTCCACGTATTGGGAACTGGGACAGATGCTTGCCATACATTATTTCAGTCAATCTTAGCACAGCATGTGTTCATGCCCAATGTTTTCTCATACGCATGTTTTCCCATCCTCTCCAGTGCATTTCTCTTGTGGCTAAGTAGCCTTTGGATTTATCTTTTCAAAGGTTTCATAGTAGCCCATCAAGTGGATATACTTTTATTTAAACATTCCTCCATTTTGAACTCATTGGTTGTCCATTGACTTATGTTTTGAATTCTCGCAGTCTATCAGCATCTGCTTGTAGTAGTCTATGGCTCCCTTAAGATTCTTGTATTTCTCTACTATAACAGTATCTTAAGCCGTTTGCAAATGTCAGTGTCATGAACTGTTCAATGTCATCGCACTTTGTCTTGCAAAAGTCCACATTTCTTTTGGAAGGAGAAACATAAGGTTACCGCTGTCTCCTTGCACCCCTCCCCTTCCTGCTCAAGAATTTATGGCACTTAAAGATAATTCTGTTTCTTTAAGCACTATCATTTGTTCAAACATGAACCTGCGGTGGTGGGTACAGACTGTCACGTATGACGGATCTCAGAAGTGCATCTGTCACCCTCCAGGAAACCCCTTCGCTCATCAATTGGTCTTGTCAGTTATAGGCACAGCTGTCTCTCCAGCCCTCAGCGGCATTACCAATCTTCCCTACATGTGTTGCTCTCTGGAGCTCGGTGCCTGTGGCTTCTGATGCGCTGCTGCAAATGCAGGTTTTTGGTTGTAACCATCAGCCTAGGGTCTTCTCCAGAAGCATGATTTACTATTTATGGGTAGGACCTCCTAACTGCTCTATCGTTCCTCTTTCCGTACTGATTTTGATTTCCTTCTGGCATCATAGAGTTTTCTGTCTTCCTTGTCAAAAATATCTTTTTCTGTCTTTTTGAGAAAAAAAAGATATCTTAAGAAAATAGACTCGGGTTTCTCAATACTTCTACTTTCTTCTTAGCAGGGACAGCAACCTATTTTTAATGAACACCAAAATGAAAAAGAAAACACTTCAGATTTAGAATTTTGAATGAGAGGTCTGTTTCCCTTGCTAAACCAGAACCAGTACTACTTAAGCCAGTCTCCTGGAGAGTGAATATGATTCTGTGTAATATCAAATATGCTTTCGAGTAGTGCTACTTATTCATTCCAGCCACTTTCAAAAAAGAAAAATATCAGAGACTTTCAGGCCACATTTTACCTCACTCTTTCTTTGACTATTAACCCCTATACACCTGTGTAGCCCAGCTCTCTTTATAGTTATGCCTGAAGCTCTTAATATTTCTTTTTTTCTTTTCTTTTCTTTTTTTTTTTTTTTTTTTGGAGCCTCACTCTGTTGCCAGGCTGGAGTGCAGTGGTGCAATCTCGGCTCACTGCAACCTCCACTGCCCGGATTTGAGTGATTCTTCTGCCTCAGCCTCCCGAGCGGCTGGGACTACAGGCATGTGCCACCACGCCCAGCTAATTTTTGTATGTTTAGTAGAGACGGGGTTTCACCATATTGGCCAGGATGGCCTTGATGACCTCGTGATCTGCTTTTTCACTACTCACAAGCATCTTTAAGCATTTACTCTATCAAACAAAGCAATGTGATCGCAATTTGAATAATATTTCAAAATAACAATGTTTATGAGCTGTTTTCTAGTTTTCTTCCTATCTACCTGTCTGTATGTTTTACACAAGTAACAAAATATTAATGGAAAGTAATTTCAGAGGAAATTAATTAATTTGTTCTGAAATGAGTTTCTTCTTAATTTGTATAATCAATTTTTAGGTGGATTTGAGTGACTGCACTTAAGGGATCACTTGACAAAGCATCTCTTCATAGTTGTATAGCTCTTTGCTTGGAACTGACTGGGATAATTGTTGAAAATAAAATAATTTAATCACGTTTCATATGCTAGGCAAAATATCAGTTGAAATAGTATGAGCAAATGGCTGATCTTAGAGTTGCAAATCGTTGCATCTAAGAACAAACTGTTTTTTTTTTAAATAAAGGATATAATTGATACCCATGACTGAATGTAGCATTTTTTAGTAGTGTGGTTTGAACTGAGAATTGTAGTTAGCCTCTCTCTTAATGTTCTACAGTCATTTCCTAAGCCATCCATTCTTCTCAGAGCAAGAGATGCAAACACAGAAGTCCCTGTCTGTCTCTCTAGTTGCCATTTTGGGACACTTCTTATTTCTAAGTGGACTCCCAATGTGATATACAGAAAATAAATTATCAGAGATTTTGGAGAGTGAGTAAGAAACCATCCACTCATTCAACTTCTGAAACAGCTACATGTGGGTTTCTTCTTCTAGTCAGGGTGGTGGGGTATGATGATAAATGTGTCACAATCCCTGATATTCAGGGACTCACAAGCAAATGGAGAAGATAAAAAGTAACTCTAATAAAAGGTGGACTGTGATCCATACTACACTTCAATATGGATTCCCGATCTAATACAATTCTGACTTATTTGGTAACCTGTGTGTTTCCTCTCATTTTTCTTAAAAATCAACAAATAACCAGTAATATCACTAGAGTTGATATCAGATGGGTTTTCATAGTTTTCACCTACCTATGAAGTGATAGATTAAAAATTTATCCCCAAGAATTACACTGGCTGATTATGTTTCATGCTAAATGTACTCTGTAATATCACGCTTTGGGACTCTGGTTATTTTTCCATTGATACTGATGATTCAGTGAATTATATCTAAGAAAGAAAGAAACTAAAAATGTTAAAAAAATTTCTTAGTAAAATATTTTTTACATTCCCTGGGTGGTTTTGGTTTCATACACTTATTTTCTCTGGGTTGGGCTGTTGTTCATTCAGTCTGTTAAAGTGTTCCGAACCATAGTAATGTCTACGACTTCTTGGGGTTTCACCTTACTCTGCTCATTTCATTCATTTATTCACTCAACAAATATTTAGTAAGCCTCCACAGTGTGGTACCTGTCATTACACATGCCTTCAGCATCAGTTGTCTTGAAATGTTATTATGGTCTGAATCAGTAAATTCTTGCTCGCAATTGAGAACAGAAGTTTCGACTCTCAGACACGCAGTGCTTTTGTGACCACATTTTATGCTGAAGGTTTTGCTTTTTCCTTAAAACAAAGTGTATTGTATTGTTTAAGGTGCTTATGGAGGGGGCCAGTGTTATTACAGGCAATGTGCTCAGAGGCTGTACTCTTATAGCTCACTCAGGCTTAAAGCTCAGCTTTGCCACTTCCTGGTTCTGTAGAAAAACAGCACAGTGTGTTAAGTGCAATGAGTGAGAGGTGTACACAATATCTGGAGTGGTCACAGGCAGAACATCAGGTGTGAGCAGTGGGAGTCAGTGAAAGGTGTTTACTGAAGGATGAATGGGACAGCCAGATGAGGAAAGAAGGTGGAAACACGTGCCCATCATAAGGAGGTCCACAAAAGCGTGGAGCCTTTGAATGCACCACGGTAGTGCAGAAGGACAAAAATGATCAGAAGTGGCCAGGTCGTGAGCAGTCCTGTAGGTAAAGCTAAGGACTAAGGTTCTTATCTAGAATCTTGATGGGTCATTTTATTATTATAAGTGTTATGTATGCACATATGTGTGACACTGATTAGATTTGCTTTTTATAAACTTAAAACTCTCAGGAGGGTGAAGGATGGGAATGATAATAAACAGGAAATGGAGTCTAACTTGAGTCCACAGAGACTAGATATTAAGCTGGTGAATGAACTCCTGTAAAAAGTGATAAGAGCTACAGAAAAACGGAGACAGTGACAATGCTAGTAAAGAACAGGCAACAACAAACTTGTTCCACATGAGCGTGTAGGACTGACAGCACGTCCATGGCTGTCGGAAAGTAGCGACACGTGAGAGCAAGGAGTGGCCAATTGAAGTTGGTGGGTTTTGCTTTTTATTGTCTTATAATAAATGTGTTTATATCTTCCTAAAGATGTACTATGCTTTTTGTATGTAGCTGCTTTTCTTCTGAATTATTTATTTATTTATTTATTTATTTATTTATTTATTTATTTTTTGAGACAGAGTCTTGCTCTGTCACCCAGGCTGGAGTGCAGTTGTGCAATCTTGGCTCACTGCAGCCTCTGCCTCCCGGGTTCCAGCGATTCTCCTGCCTCAACCTCCTGAGTAGACTAGCTGGGATTACAGACACGCGCCACCACGCCCGGCTACTGAATAAGAAATTTTAAGTGTGTTCATTTGTTGAAACTCTCTTCCTAAACTTCTCTACAAGGGATCATATTTAAAAACTTTTTTGAGATTGTGTGTGATTTGTATAATGCAATATTTGAGGACTATGCCATGGTAATGTATTGAGCACAATCTTTCTGAAATAAGGCTGATACAAAATATTTTCTAACATTATGTATTGTTGCATTTTAATGAAATCTTTTGCTTTTGACAAGAATAAGAATTTATCCTGAATTGAAGGTTTCATGGGTGATTCTTCCACAACACAGAGCACTATAATGTTTTCCTGCCCTCCATTCAAATACCTACCTCCACCCCACCCATTTGGCTTAAACAGTAAAGATTAAATACATCTGCCTTATGACAGAAGACTGAATTCCTATAGCTGATTTATTTCAATGCTTTGGGAAAGATACATTTAGGGCTTATGTATTTATCATTGGATGTGTAAAAAGAGAATTTGGTAAAATGATAAAATGGAAAAGCAGGCTTAAAATTTTACAATGTGTTCTTTGAGTTATATTCAATTTAATTAAACAAACATTTACCAAGTGCCTGCCATATTGAAGTATATTCTAGAAAACAGGCATAAGATATATAGATGCTGATCTCAAAATGGATGAAAGAGAGAGGCAGAGAGAGAGAAATAGAGATAGAGAGAGAGAGAGAAAAGAAAGAGAAATGGTACAGCTAATCATGATGGTACAAATTGTACTACTTTTGGAAATTCCACATCAATTGATTCCGTTTTTTGTTTGTTTTTATTTTTTTTTTTTTTTTTTTTTTTTTTGCTGTATCTAGGGTTTCAGCAGCCAAAGGTGAATGCTATTGAATTATTGACCATATTTGATACCCCAAGCATTGAGAAGAGCTGAAATAATTGCCCCTCCAGAGAGCTTTAATTCTCCAGTGTGTTCTGTAGCATTAAATCTTATGAGATTTAAAAATCTATGGCAGGAAACATTTGAGGCTTCCAGTTGCTCTCCATTGGCAACTGTTACATTTTTAAAATATGCCCCTGGACATATCCAGCCATGAAGAAAAACCCAGAAGGTTTTCACTCAACAAAGTTGTAAAATAGTAACCTTTAGTAATTTATAAGTGAACTCAAAAGATTTCTAAAACATAAGAGGAAAATCTCTTTTTCAAAAAGTGTTTTAGCATTTTGAACATCAGAATTGCAAGTACAACGAAACAAACAACTGGTCTTTAGAAAACTATTTTAATTGATGACACTGTTTAGCTAAATCTTCTTGGGCATTTAGATTTCATCATTTATAAAACACTATTATTCAATTTAATTTTGCTTAAAACCAACAAACATGTATTCAAAATCCTATTGGCTGGGAATTTGGATCCTACCACTATAAATTCCCCACATCACAAATTACTTGAGATGCTGAATGAACTCAAATAAAAGATAACTATTTATATTTATTTTTATTCAATCTTAATAATGTATTTAATTTATTATGTTGCAGCCCTAAAGAATTAAAAGGAGCTGTTTTTTCAAATGTGCATACTCTGAGTTGTGTTACAGTGAAAAATTAAATTCTTAGTACTGAGGAATAAGATGATAATTTTATTTGATTTACTTGACTTGACTTGATTATAATCTGTCGCTGAAATTTCCCCTGGGCTCATTGAAATATATGTTCTCAGGCTATGACATAATCTGTTATCTTTTAAATTTATCAACATTTACTATACAAAAAGAAGCCCAGAAGTTTATGATAGATAGATAACAATCTTTCACTTGGCTACTGGTTATATGCAAATCCTTCAGCATGCTGTTTCAGAATACTTTATCCAAGAACTTCAGATAACTTGCTCTCTTTAATTTTGTTTGGCATCTGCAACATTAAAAAATGTCTGTTAAAAACTTTTATTTTTTAATTATTCATACAATAAGACCTGATAAACCAGATACTAAATGAGAATCAGAAATAGTCTCAGCTTCTCCTTTTCCTCATCTACTCTTTATATCAAATGTATTTTTTTTTCTGATCACCCATAATCAGAAACCCGAAGAGACACTTCTGTTTTTCTGCTGTCTTCACCTGTTTCTTCACATAGTCACAGATTACTGCAGCTGCCTCTTTAGTGTACGTACATCTTCCCCATCCCTTTTGTTCTACTGCCACAGTCTTTCAAACTACACAGCTGAGCACACGTTTTTAATGTTTTATTAATTACTGTGCAAGAGTCTTACACAGGGTGCCATAAAGACAAGGAGGACACTTAAGCCCGAGGAGGTTAGCCAGTAGGTCTTCATCTGGAGGCCATTCCAAGGTGATAATCTCAGTGAACCCAAATAGAACTGTGTGTTTAATCAAAATGTAATAGTCAAGTTTAACTAAAATGCAATAAGCAAAATGTAATTTTCCTGGAGCAGCCATATGAAGGGTTGATTGGGTGGGAGAAAGTAGAATTGAACGTGAGTTTAGAATTAACACTTTAGGTTTTACGAATGGCAATTAGATTCTTTGGATTACCCCATTCATTGTGTGTGTGTGGGTGAGGTAAGGGGGCTGTGCTGAGAAGCAGCCAGAGTCTCAGTTCTAGGGTCCACCCAAGTGGAAGAATTCATTAGAATCTGAAATTAAAGCAGAAAGTCAAGAAGTGGAGTGAACACACCCTTAAAGTAGTGGGGTGGCTGCAGCCATATAGAGCTCTCCAAGGGCTCAATTGCCTGCAGGGGTGCTGGCCAACTGGACTGCAGATCCTCTCCCAGACCATATTCTTATCAACGGGCACATTTCCTGAGACGCTCAGTCTCTTTCTTTTTAAGCCATGGAGTGGAGCAAAGCAATATGTGGGTGGTGGACGTTTAATACCAATAGTGAGTTGGGTAAGGGCAGGTAGGGCAGAAATGATTTAAGTGTGGTTTGTAGTAAATCAGTTCCTCTTTACTGATTGTGACTTGATGTTCTCTGGGACCTGGTAGGGACCTCTAACTTCCTTCATTACAACTTCTTATCATCTTCAAGAAGTTAAGGTAACTTTTTGCAGGTGACATCTGGAATATCACTGATGTACTTTTAAAGGAATCTCACTTTTAAAGAGAATATGTTCCACTATTGCTTATAAGCAGGTGTCTTCCCTATCCCACATCATGTCCACATAGGACAATGTCCTCAAATACTTGGTGAAATAACTAGTTCAAGCAATAAAATGGGAGAGCTGTGCTGTTGGACACAGGGAAGGGAACATCACACATCGGGGCCTGTCGGGGGGTGGGGGGCTAGGGGAGGGAGAGCATTAGGAGAAATACCTAATGTAGATGACGGGTTGATAGGTGCAGCAAACCACCATGGCACGTGTATACCTATGTAACAAACCTGCACGTTTTGCACATGTATCCCAGAACTTAAAGTATAATACAAAATAATAAATTAAAAGCAAAGATGTTGAATGGCAAATAAATGAGCCCAAAGTCATCAGCAAGAAATTAAAATTCTCTGACCTTCAATTTCTCATATAGAAAATAAATATAATATCTTTCTCACAAGGTTGTAGTAAAGATTTAACATGGCTGAGATATAACATGCAATACACATAACTATTATTAACATTTTTCTCTAGAGGGCTCCAGTTAAAACATTGGCACATTGGCAAGCATCAATTTATTTTATTCATGTCTTCATTGATAAACGTGAAATCAATTTGCAGTACATTAGACAGTATAACATATGTCAGGGAAGTACCTGGATGTCAAGGAAGGGGTATCTTTTATAAAAGAGTGCCCTAGGTGATGAACAAGTACATACTTGGTCAGTTCAACAGTATTTTACAGGAACTAACATGGAGATTATAACTTACAGACATAAAAACAAAGAAAAACTATACCATAGTCCTCATAATTCCAGGAAATTGTGGGTAAGAGTAGTGTATACAAAATTAACACACACAAAAATAACATTTTTGAATGAGACTGTTGATCTTTGTCTTTTACTATGGGGATGATCAATTTTTAAACAGCTATCTTGAAAAACAAAATGACAAATGGTGGCTACTTGTAATACCATCATTATATTAATAGCTCCAAGGGTTATTTTCAACTAATGATTTTAAGTTCTAAAATCCAAAAACAAAAATTCAAACAGCATTTTTTAAAAAATTGTGTTTGAGGCCAAAAGTGGTTCATGGTGGGATATGCAAATGAATTGAATTGAAACAGGTGTTTTCTATTTTAAAATAATTTATGATGTAATTCAAGGCATAGTACATAATATCTAAGATAATATTAACAATTAATATAGTGGTATTTGCAAACAATACGTGAACTCATGTGTACTGAAAGACCTGGAAGTACATGAGTTACCAGTACTTGGTTTGGTAATGAAGAAATGTTATCAGGACTTTGGGAGGGTTACAATTGTTGCTGGCCTGGTCAAGGTCTGTTCTGCTTGCATGCAGTAAATCAATCACTGTGATAAACGTTTTGCAAAAGAGAGAAGATTTATTGGCAAGGTCTCCAAGTGAGGAGGTGGGAGAACAGCTCTCAAATCCGCCTCCCTGAAGATGAAGCTTAGGGATGTTTGTGGGTTAAGGAAGTGGCATGATCTAAGGCATGGGGAAGGTGATTAGCAGTGGGGAAAAATGAAGTGACAGGTTTTTTGTGCACAGGAATAGTTAGAGTTCATGGCATTTCGTAGGACATATATACAGAAAATGGTGGCGTTAGCATGTTCTGTGGGTGGAGTTTTGGCTCTCTGACATCAAAAAGCCACCTCTCGGGCACTTGTACAGGCCCTGTTGGAAGGCCAGTGGTCTCTACTGGTTTGAACTGAACAGCAGCTGGCCCAAGTTTCTGAGAAACAATTGAAGCGACATGGTGACCTAGGAATTACCATGGTGACCTGGAATGATATCCATGTATAAAGTAGCCAGAGAAGATAAAATTTCAGCTTCAGTGGCGAGGCCTTCAGCTACCATGGCCTTCAGCTTCATAGAAAAAGGAAAAACATAAAACCAAGACCAAAAAGTGACAAAGAGCAAGCAGGGTAAGGAGATCTGATAAAATTAACCCCTCACTTCACAATAGATTTGAAAAGAGCTGAAGGACCTAGAAATATGAAGGATCAATCCTATGATCTCATCTAAGGCTTGGGACTCTCTCCAAGCTCACGTTAATTAGCAGAATTTCCTTGGAGCTGATCCTCCATTTATGGGCTTGCTGTCAATCAAGGACCATCCTTGGATCCTAGAGGCTGTCCACCGTTTCCTGACAGGTGGCCCTTTCTACAACACGGTGATTTTTTCTCCTTCCAGGCCTATAAGATAAATTTCACCCATGCTTCTTATCTCTTTGACTTTTTGTGTCTCTGACCTTTAGACCTTTTGAAGGTCTCCCCTGATTAGGTCAGCCCACTCAGGATAATACCCCTTTTAGGTAACTAAATTAAGGACCTCAATTAATTACATCTGCAAGGTTAGTTTTACTACATAACATAAGCACAGGACTGATATCCCATCATATTCACAAATTCTGCCTGCACTCACTGGGAGGGGATTATACTAGGCCTATACAGGGGGCTGAAATCTTGGAGACCATTTTAGAATTCTGTCCACTGAGGGGCTCATACACCTGGCTCTCTCTCTAGATGGGAGGGCTCTATGCCACGATGCTGCATGTGTTTAGGGAGATCAGGAGCTGGGAACATTTGAGTGTCCTTGTAATAGTGATGGGTCTCTCGTAGGGGGTGGAGTCTTGTTGGAAACGGAAAGATTCCAAAGCTGAGAACAGCTATCCGTTCTTCTGCATTGAGCTAATGCACACCTACTCTGCCAGCTTTTAGCCAAGCTTCTAAAACAGTGGAAATGAACCTCTGAGACCAGCCAAGCTTGTTCTTTGCTTGATTATGAAATCAAACACAATAATCTTAGCTAATGAAATGGAAATATTCTCCATCTAATCTCATGTTATTGCTCAGAGAAGCTTATTGTTTCTAGTTGACTTGATTTTTTTTTCCCTTAGTGGGAAACAGCTATTTATTAAACTAGCTTTATGGACTCTCCTATTAAAATGCATTTATCTGCAGCAAAATTCCTTATCACTAGGAAACATTTCAGCCTTCATCTTTAAGTGTGATACTTTGAAATACAAATAACAACTCTTAAAATAATTTAGTAATAAAATGGAGCATTTGTTCAGTGATGTTGAAATATCATCTAATATGACTAGAATAAGAATTGAATTGAGGCTTACTCAATTTTCCCTCCAGGAATCAGAGTCGAAACCATGGCAATTTCAGGTTGAAAATATCAGTAATGGAAGCAGCATATACTTAGGAGGACATTGTTGCTGTACCTTCATGGACATGTGGTTTAGTTGGCACAGTGTGAATTTCTAACTATATCATCAAAGGTGTCCAAATAAAGAGATGCCCGTGTTCTCTGAATTCCTTTCTTTCTTAATAAATTGTGGCTGTTTGATTTCTGCATCATGTGCAGTTTAAAATTCTGCTTTTCTGGAGAAAATGAAACAAACAACTCTGAAGCTCAAGAGATGTGAAGAAAACTATGGGCTTTTGGAACATTAAAAATTATTTCATAATGAGCAAACAATGCATCATAAGGGCAATTTTACTTTCTTTTTAGGTAATTCAGTAAAGTCCCCCTTTTTTGTAGAGGGAAGGATAACCATGTGGTTAGGAATGTTGAATACCGTTCTCTCTCTTTCTCCTTCTTAAGGAGTAATTCTTTTTTTTTTTTTTTTTTTTTTTGAGGCGGAGTCTCGCTCTGTCACCCAGGCTGGAGTGCAGTGGCGCGATCTCGGCTCACTGCAAGCTCCGCCTCCCGGGTTCACGCCATTCTCCTGCCTCAGCCTCCCGAGTAGCTGGGACTACAGGCGCCGCCACCACGCCCGGCTAATTTTTTGTATTTTTAGTAGAGACGGGGTTTCACCGGGTTAGCCAGGATGGTCTCGATCTCCTGACCTCGTGATCCGCCCGTCTCGGCCTCCCAAAGTGCTGGGATTACAGGCTTGAGCCACCGCGCCCGGCCAGGAGTAATTCTTATAAGATTTTGTAAGCGATATCTAGTTAACTTTTATTCAGTTGACTTTTATTCAGTTTCAACTTTGGAATTTATAATGAACGCTTAAAGCAGCAATCATGAACACTTACATTGTACTTTTTATACACCAGGTACCAAGTACTCTTTATCGGCTGACTCATTTCATTCTCAGAAGTCCCTGTTTTGTTTGGTATGTACCATCATTATCCCCATTTAGAGATAGGAAAGGCAATTTAAATAAAATGCCTAAGATCATGTAGTACTTGGCAGAGGCAGAACTTGAACCCACAGAGGATGGTTTCAAGAGCTACACTTGTAATCACTATGCTACACAATATTCTTGCTTCAGTGCAAGGTGACAGGTAACCTGATATTGATCTTCCAGTCACTTTCATCTCAGCAAGTAGAGACCCAGACCACCACAGAAGTGCCATAATAGAAGCCTGTTCAAGTTAAGGAAGAATTTCCCGGTAGGATGGGAGGGTTGAGGGCTCTCAACAGATGTCAGAGGAAAGGGGGCACTATGGCTGAGCCTGGAGCATCCCTAAGGGCTGAAAAAGGAGGGAAGAACATTTCTCAGCTTTGTGCATTGAAGGGAGGATTGGGATAATACTCCAAGTGACTTTGGGAGGGATCCAGTTTTATCTACCTCAAAATAAAATTATATATGTGGACTCCATTGTTAAATGGCTCACTCAAAATATGAGATCTCATCACTAAAGCAATATATGTGTGTCACAACATCCACCTTCAAAACTGCTTTTGACCCATCAGTTGGCAATATTTTGAGGCACAAAATCTGAAAAAAAAATTATTTGTTTGGTTCTGCAATTACAGTTTGGCAACAGTGGTAAGCAGAAATGTGGTCCCCTGCGGATGTCCATATCTTAATCCCTAAAATCATACAGTTTGTAACCTTTAAGATAGACTTTTTTACTCAACCTCATTTCTTGGGGATTCATCCAAGTTGTATTGTGTATCAGTAGTCTGTTCATTTTTATTGCTGAGTAGTATTTAGTGATATGTATGTAGCAGTTTGTTTAATCACTCACCTGTTGAAGTGAGGATGGACTGCTATGAACATTTGTGTACAGGTTTTTGTGTGAATATAAGTTTTTATTTTTCCGGAATAAATGCCTAAATGCAATTGCTGGGTCATATGAAAATTGCACATTTAGTTTTATAAGAAATTGCTAAATTGCTTTCCTCTAAATTTGTGAATTGATTTTCATGTATTTGAGAAAAGTGATCACATAGTTATTTCAATTTTCTCTATGTCTATGACAATTTCCTGGTTTAATTCTCATTTTGTATACTTATACTTTCTCCGTAAGAACAAGTAGTGGGGTTTTTTTTGTTTATAATTTGTTGTCTTTTTTGTTTTGAAGAACTAGATCTTAGATTCATTGATTTTGTTGGTATTGTGTTTTCTAACTGATTAACTGGCATTTTTTAAACTAATTCCTTCCCCCTGCTTTCCTGATGTTTATTTCATTGTTTTTTTCTAAGTTGAGTGCTAAGTAATTTATTTTCATTGCCCATTTTTAATAAATAAATTACTTAAGGCTTTTGAATTTAAGTCTATAAATTGCTCATCCTTAATTTAGCACTATTACTGAGAACAGGGACTGACCTGACCAAGGGAAGTGGGTTAACTTGGCTTAGCAGTGGGGGAAGGAACAGGGTGTCCAGAGCCTGGCAGCCTGGCAAGAGCCACCATTCTTTTTTTTTTTGCTTTAATTCAACTTTTATTTAGATACAGGGGGTATATGTGTAGGTTTGCTACATGAGTATATTCTACCCAGGTAGTGAGCATAGCACCCAACAGGTAGTTTTTCAACCCATGGTCCCCTCCCTTTCTCCCACTCAAGTAGTCTGCAGTATCAACTGTTCCCATGTTTATGTCCATGTGTGCTCAATGTTTAGTTCCCACTGATAAGTGAGAACACATTATAATTGGTTTTCTCTTCCTGCATTAATTTACTTAAGGTTATGGCTTCCAGATTTATCCATGTTGCTGTGAAAGACATGATTTTATCCTTTTTCATGGCTGTGTAGTATTCCATGGTGTATATGTATCACAGTTTGTTTATCTAGTCCACCATTGGTGGGCACCTCGATTGATTCCACATCTTTGCTGTTGTGAACAGTATGGTGATGAACATATGAGTGTATGTGTCTTTTTGGTATAAAGGTCTATTCTCCTTTGCATATATACTCAGTAATGAGATTGCTGGATCAAATAGTAGCTCCGTTTTAAGTTCTTTGAGAAATATCTAAACTGCTTTCCACAATGGCGGAACCCATCCTTCTTTTTTGAGATGGAGTCTCACTCTGTCTCCCAGGCTGGAGTGCAGTGGCATGTTCTCGACTCACTGCAAACTCTGCCTCCTGGAACCCATCCTTCTTAATAAGGTTATAGACTTTCATTTAGAAGCAGTTAGTTGGTTTTGATCTTTTTCTGAAGATGTCTTTCTTATTGTTTTCCACTGTGTATCAACAGTGGGCCCTTAACGTCCAGGGTCAAATATGCCCTTTTCTGACTTCCCAATCTCTACGAAAACAAATACAATCCTAAGTGAATGCAGTAAAACATGATGGGCTCCTACACTCTGAAACTGTGAGTATTTAGGTGTACTGGTTATAGAAAGCAAAATGTTGAAAGCATAAAGTGAAAAATCTAAGTGGTGCTCAAGTCAGAGGATTTGAACGTGAGATGTTACAGGCAGGAGTCAAGATGATTCGCATACCTCCAGTGGCCAGTACTTGATACGAAGATTTTGTTTCCACAATTCTAAATCAGTTTATCATACTGACTAATTTTTGAGGTGGTGCATTAAAGACAGGCATATGAAAAATCTCTGATGAGAACACACTTTTCTTTGCTTAATGGTATTGGGAAGTAAAAGAAGAAAGGGGATGGATTATTTTGAGTACCTACTCTGTACTTTTAAAATGTTATGTATGGTATAACATGAAGTTCTCGCAGTTCTGTTGTGAAGGGGATATTTTTTATCTGCACTTTACAGGTAGAGGTACATCAGGTTGAAGCAGTACGTATCAGACCTCGGGAGGTACCAGAGCAAGAATTTGAGGACTGGCCTCTCTGAATCCAGAGCCCATGTTTTCGTAATGCTTAAATAGATCACTAACAAAGAGACAAACGTTTGATTACAATACATGGTAAAACACACAGCCATAGCCTAACAATAACAAAAATACTTCGTTGAATAATACAAAAAGCATGAGCAAAATGAAAAGTGAACATAAAAACAGAAAAAGCATCTGAAACAAATATGTTTGGCCAACAATGTGTATAATATTGTAATTAATTTAAATTATGTTTCCAGGTGGGAAAACAGAGGATAATGACAGACAATTTGCAGGTATTGAGAATGGATAACAACATATGGAAAATATTGTTTGACCGCATTCATCAAAGCAACGATACAAATATGCAACTACTACAATTTGTTCACTTAGTAAATCAGCAAACCTAGCTGAGGTGTGTGTGATGAAATGGAGACTAAATTGATATTATCATTGTGGGAAAAGTGCAAATATGTTTCAGCATCTTTGGATATATTTTTTAAAATAACTTTTGATCCTCTAATTCTCCTATCTATTTTAAATGCATATATATATATACACACCAAACTCCAGAAATGCTTACCCCATGAAGATATTTTTTTCACTATTCCTGATATCAAATTATGTGACATGGTGTCACTTAAGGCCAAATTATCTGTCAATAAAAGTCTGTAATGTGTGCAGATTTCTAGATCACTGATGCTCTCTTTACTTTCTAAAAAATTGTTATTTCTTCTACCCCTTCACCTTTGATTGGTCTCTTTGTCCTAATATCTGGACTTTAAATAGTTGCTATTAAACCTCCAAAATCAATCAGCCCCTGGCTGTGCTGTCATTAAAAGTTAACTGCCTTCCCATTAATCCATTAATTGTGAAGATTAATTGGAAAAGCTATTCGAACTCAGGCTATAACTTGGAGCATGTAAGCCAGTGTTTGCCTCCAAATGAAAAGCTTAGCTCAATAACATCACAGAGAATTAACAATTATATATATAATCTACTCATGGCTCCTATAGGAGAAAATGCATAGAAATTTATAGGCTCCTGTCTAAATGAATTACTTGATAACTAGAAAATTATCCCTGTCTTTAGTTTAGCTCTGGGAAAACGTACTGATAAATAGTTACTTGTTTTAAATTGCAGCAACATGTTTTTTTTTTTTTTTTTTTTGATTTAAGCCAACAACTGACAGAATTAGAAGCTCATGCTTGTGTTATTTCAAATATCTAAAACCAGGATTCTCAAGTAAATGTTAATTTTCATGTCAATGTCAAATTAGTACTTAGAGAAGCTAAAGAATTGCATAGTAGTCTACACTCATGGCATTTAATTGAGTTGAAATATCATTTTAGGTAATGATGAGAGGATGAGAGATGCCAGGATTGGCTCATATATTGTCACCTATGCTTAGAAAAATTATATTTTATTCAATCCTAGGTGTATTGTCAGTTCTCCCTAAACTTATTCTTTTTCTCATCAGAATGTGATGGTGCAGTAGCTTCGTCCATACACCGTCAGACACCATGGCTACTACATAGGGAGAAAGGGCTGTGGTGTGACACCACAAAAGTTCCTTCAGTCCTTCGGGCTGTGTTCCTTCCCAGTCCCATGAAACAGTATGGAAAGCGTAAAGACATTTTGAAAGGAACAACACTCTCCACTGGATAGAAATTAATCTGCAACTGTATTTCAGTGGTTTCCAAACCAGCATGGTTCTGGTTGTGGGACACAATCAAGGGAAATTTTAAATCTCCCCGAGGTGATGCTGCCAGGCAATTAGGATGAATCACTGAAGAGGCACACTGCAGACATGCGACAACCCTGCAGCCTGGAGCTGATCCATATAATTTTATTTTTATTTTTAATTTTATTTTAGAGATGGGGTCTTGCTCTATGGTCCAGGCTGGCATGCAGTGGTGTGATCATAGCTCAGGGCAGCCTCAAACTCCTGGGCTTAAGAGATCCTCCTGCCTCAGCCACCTGAGTAGCTAGGATGCCAGGCTATTTTTTTTTTTTTTTTAGAGATGGGTCTTGACATCATGCTTAGGCTGATCTTGAACTCTTGGCCTCAAGGATCTTCCCAACTTGGCCTTGAAAGTGCTGGGATTAAAAGCATGAGCGATCACACCTGGCCTATAATACTTTATACCAGGTGGCTGATTCTGCTTTTTAAACATACTTGTGTCTTCTGGGTGCTTAAAATGGACTTTGGTGGCTCTTTTTTGGTGCTGAGGGTAGACTGTACAGCTGCAGCTGTCGGATGAGATGGCAGAGCTGGGGAGAGCTCCATGGTATGGTGATAAATGATGCCCACCCAGAGGAAATCAAGCAGAGGCTGTTTATTTAGGGTTTGCTGCAGTAAGGTGGTTGGCCACCAGTATTTGAGTTTGGCAGAGACCCAAAAGCAGACAGAGGAGAGGAAAGCTTTACAGTGGAGTAAAGGGACAGGCTCAGGTACGCCCTGGTTGGAGGCCTTGGCTAGGGGAAGCTGTAGGCAGACTGGCCAGAAGTGGGGCATCCTATGGGATCAGTTAATGGTATACATTTGGCTTTCTCTGTACTTAGCAGAAGTTTCTAAATATCTCCTAAACACATTCAGCCAGTTCTAAATTGGAAACAAGGGCAAAAATGAGGGAAGCTTAAATGATTAAGTCCTGGCTATTTGGGGCTGATATGGTTTGGCTGTGTCCCCATTCAAATCTCAGCTTGAATTGTGTTTCCCAGAATTCCCTCGCGTTGTGGGAGGGATCCAGGTGGGGGTAATTGAATCACGGGGGGGGGGGGGGGGGGGGGGCTGGTCTTTCCCGTGCTTTTCTCCTGATAGTCAGCAAGTCTCTTGAGAGCTGATGGGTTTATCAGGGGTTTCCACTTTTACTTCTTCCGTATGTTCTTTTGCTGCCGCCGTGATTCTGAGGCGTCCCCGGCCACGGGGAACTGTCAGTTCAGTCAAACCTCTTTTCCTTCCCTGTCTCAGGTATGTGTTTATCAGCAGCGTGAAAACGGACTCATACAGGGGCCAATTGCTACAGGAGTTATTATTTGGCTTCTTGGACTGGTTGCTTCAGACAGAAGTCTGGCTTCGTCCCTGTAGATAGTAGGTTGGTTTCCTGGGCTGGTTGCTACAGGTTCTGTTTTTTGCATGTAGACTGGCCATTTCCCATTTGTGCATTCAGTCTCTCCCTGGGCAGGAAACAGAGGTACATCAGGTACTGGGTTGTGCGTCATGCCAGGGCGAGGAGACAAGACTCCACCTGGAATCCTGAAACGAACCTGAAATTTGTAGCAGTAGCCCAGACTGGGTTTACGGTTAGGGAACAATATCATTGCCAAAATTTCTGGAAATCTTGACTTATAAATAATAATTTTTGATATATGCAAATGTAATTCCAAACTTTCTTAAATATGTTGATGATTTCCAATTTTAACTGGATGGAAATGTTAATATAGATTGGAATAAAATATTTTGTTCAAGAAAATAGATTTTTTGAAGGGAAGGCCATTCCTTAATCCTGACTCTGTCAATGGACTTATTTGGGGTAGGTCCAAATAAACTGTTTTCTGATAGGAACGAGACTGCGATCTTTCCAAAGCTTTCTGATAAAAGGTCTCACCCCTACCTCTGGTGGGTGAGGATTTTTGATGATTTAAACTATGTTTGCTACCTAGTCTATCTTTTCTAGTCTATTCTTCAATGCATATTTTTATGGGACATATGATTCATTAGCAGGCATGCAACTAATTTTGGCATGTCTTGCAAATAACCGAGAAGATGACTACTCAGTGGCAACTAAGCTGACTACTACTGAAAATCAGCCATATAAATATATTTTTTTCTTTTTTTTTTTTTTTTGACAAGTGTATTTTAGGTCACCAGTACTTGTTTCGACAAAGTACTGGCTCAGAATAGAAGATCCGGCACCATGTTGCCTGAGTTTAAATACACTTTCTACCACCTATTAGTCATGGGTCCTTAGGTAAATTGTTTAATTTACCTAATTTAATTATTTAATAATTATTTAATTCTTGTGCTCTTTTTTCCTCAAGTGTCCTTAGAGTTAATAATATGAAATATATTGGGTGTTTGTCAGGATCAAATGAGTTAATGCATGTAAAGCCCTGAGAACGTAGCACCTAATAATATATACCTATTATCTTAGTACAGGTAGTATTACACACAGGTTAAGAAAATGGAATTACTTTTATCAAAAACTGAACAGCTTTTATTTGCTTATGAGAATTATGCATTAAAGCCCTTTGTAAAATAAAATTTTCATTAATCGAGCTATATTAAAATATTTTCAGTATACCTTGCATCAGTAAAGATGCAAGCTATATTGAAGGAGGCTATTGAGTTTTTGTGTATATACAATCTGCCAGAGATCTAATTTACCATTGATGTTGTAATGACAATGTTAAGTTTTTCTGTCATGTAGAGTAAATAGTGACTTTTCTGAGATGTTGAACAGATAGCCGTAGACTTGTGTGTGTATGGTGTATGTGTATGAAAATGACTCAGCATACTTTTTTCTAATGTAGATATTCTAACAGAATTTATTAAAACATATTGTAGATGTAACTAGTGTATATAAATTTTTTAAAGAAAAGACTAAAGCTATAGTTTCACTGTTTGCAACTGTTATCAAGGTTAATGTGGAAATTCTAATATGACTGAGAAAAGTCAAATAAAATGTAATACAGTTTTGGATAAGCATGGACTAATGAGAGTGATGTTCATTTCTTCTCTAACTGAAGAAAACAATGATGAACTCAAAGTACCCAGCTGCATTTTCAATTGTACAACCTTCCATGAAATGTTTGGTTACTCTATTACTAAATTTCACTAGTGAATGGAGACTTCCATCCTGTACCCCTTTTTACCAAGAATCTTGCCGTGGCTCAGCAGTAAAGGGACCAGGATGATAAGCCAATCTGATATAGCACTTAATTTTTTAAAAATGCAATTATGTTTTAGGCTGAAATAGTTAAAATGTTATTTCCGGTTTGAAAAGCCCCTGCTTAAATGCCTGTATACCCACGTGCACTGAATAATCTTTATTTGCATCTGAAAATTAGCTGAAAATTAGAGCTAATAATCATTGGAAGTTCTAGCTGAGAGATTACTCCAGGAGAAGACTAGTTTGCTGAGTTGTGTTACCAGATTGTAGAATAGTGTTTCTCAACCTTGGCACTTACTGACATTTGGGACCAGGCCATTCTTTGTGGTAGAAGGCTACCCTGTGCTTTGTCTAATGTTTAACAGCAACCCTGGACTCAACCCAGTAGATGCCAGAAGTATCCTCTCTTAGTTGTGATGACGAAGGTGTCTTCAGATATTGCTAATGTTTACTGGAAGTGGGGAGCAGGAGGGCAAAATTATCTCTGGTTAAGAACCTCTGGAATTTGAATGTGGTCCTTAGCTTTTCTAGTCTAGATCCTGTGTTTTGTTGGTGCAGTCAGAGAAAGCTGGTTTTCTGGAATTAAACTCAGGAGACTTACGCTTAATCTAGAATTCCAATTTATTATGTAGAGAAAAATATCATGTTCACTCCAGACTGATTATTACTCTTTGAGGTTCCCTTCCTCTCTTGCCAAGACTATTGAAGATCAAATGGGAATAAATAGCCTGGCAAACCTGGAACTGGAGTACACACTCCTTGAGAGAGAATCTATTCATGCTATTATGGTGTCTGATGGAATTCCTACGCTTCAAACCTAAAGAAATAATAATTATAGTCATGGTATTCTTACATGGTGGATTCTGGCCCCCGACTCGTGTTACCCATATGGTTCTACCACAATGAGAAGAGCAAATTAATAGAACTGTGTTCAATGATCTCATCTGTAAGAGAATAACATTAATATATCAACAAAGAGGGGGAAAGATTAGTTACTGTGTGTGGCAAGATTATAACTTCCTAGCACAGAGTGCTCTCTTAATGTGTCTTAGTTATTATTAGTTCTGTAAGAATAACTACAATATATCATCGTTAAATAAACATACAACAGATTGTAGGGGCAGGTATATGCTCACGGTAAAGAATAATAAGGCCATGTAACCACCAAGGTCAGCAACCAAAACTTGACCAAATATCACAAGCCCCCTGTGTGCCCTTCCGTTTTCCATATTACATGTCTTTCTCCCCACAAATGGAAGAAGTACCCCTTCTTTTGTTTTAATTCTGCTCTTTTAAAGCTAGAGGTAGAACAATATTGATTCTTAATTTATAGTTGGCAAAAACAAATGAACAATAAATATACGTTCCCTAGAGTGATTGCACCGGAGAGGCATTACATCCAAAACATCAACCTGAATCTACATAATTGATTGTGAATTGTAATTAAACACCCTTTTCACATTTATACCCACAAGCTGAAAATGATTTTAAAAATTCCTAGTTCTAGTAAACACACACCCATATATGAGCCCTCCTTCCATATATGGAATGCACTCACTTGTGTGCGTAAACATACATGCCATAGTTTCCACAGCATACTAAAACATTTTTGTTGTTGCCTGTAATTGGCAATAATCAGAATTTCCTTCACCCCTCCATGGTGGTATATTCTACACTCTTTATTCTTGAATTACAACTGGATTGGCGGGCGTTAGTACTTAAGGTAGTCAATAGACATGCAGGAGCTGTCTGTTGTAATGGTGAAAGAATTTAAGGTAAGAGTAAGAAAAAGTAGACTTTGAATGAAATTGAGACAATCTTGAAAAGTAAAATGCTACCTCAGGTAAGTTCTTGGGAAAGGCATTCAAGAACAAATTAGGTTCAGGTATAATAAACTTAATAAAATTTCAGGTGAATCTAGATAATTTTAGATTTATTTTATTTACATTAAATCACCATTAATTAAAACATTTGGGACAGTAACCCTGTATAATTTTCAATTACAGAATGTATATGTTAAAAACTAAATGGGAGAGAATATTTTTCTGATTAGAGCAAAAATGGGAACAACTTAAGAGTGTAATATAAAAGGCAAATGCTTTAAAGATGACATCGAATGAGGAATTGGCTGAATAAATTAAACATGTACGGATTTCATGATACACATGAGATTATTCTTATGCTTTCCCTCGTTCTTTGTGCTTTATCTTTTAATATTAGAAGCAATATATGTGATACACATAAAAGGGTAGATAGATGATAAATATGTATGCACATTAATATGTATATATACATATTGATACATATGTAAATGTATGTGCGTGTGTATGTTATATATTTTATATGAAATATAATTAGAAGCCTATGACTATGCCACTATTACCACAAAGGGGTCCCAATCCAGACCCCAAGAAAGGGTTCTTGGATCTTGCACAAGAAAGAATTCAGGATGAGTCAGCAATGCAAAGCAAAAGCAGGTTTATTAAGAAAGTAAAGTGGTGAAAGTTCAGCAACTCCATAGACAAGAGTAGGGCATTCCTGAAAGTAAGAGGAATAATGCGTCCACGCTTGGTACAAATACTTGTGTGTGTGTGTGTGTGTGTGTATTTATATAGGATTAGAAAAGATCGTAGGGAGATGAGCTCTGCTACAAGGGTTCGTGATAAAGGATTAATTTTCTTAATTACTATATTTTGCAAGGATCAACTAATATCTTTAAAGCAAAATTAGGAATGCTTTTGTTCTCAAGATACTGGGATATCAGGACACGCCTAAGTCTGGGTCTGTTTAGTAAACATTATCAATCTGTTCCCTTAACTCTAAGCGTCTAGAGGCTAGGAATCCCTAACTTTCTGGAAATGCAGCCCAGCAAGTCTCAGCCTCATTTCCCTGGCCCTCACTCAAGATGGAGTCACTCTGGTTCTAACACCTCTGACACCACCTACCCCCAAATGAGAGCATTCCATCACATTAAAACTGTATACATGTATGTTGATTCCGCTTTTCTCTCAAGGTAGCCCAGATCCTGAGTTTTGTAACTTTCATTTCTTTTTGTAAAAGTAGTTTTTTAAACTCATATATGTCTCTAAACAACATACAGTATTACTTAGCTTTGCTTTTTAAGATTTTCAAAACTATCAACATATTATATATTATTTTATAACTAGTTTTTCTCAAAAATGTCACTTCTAAGATTCAACTATTCTATTTCGTGGTGGTGTTTCTTTTACTGGTGTATATTATTCTATTGTGAAAAGCACTCTGTTTTATTTGTTCTTTGGCCATTGGATATCTTTTTGTCAATTTTTTTTTTTTTTTTTTGCTATTATGAGCAACGTTGCTAGAAATCATACATGTCTCCTGGTGCACAAATGCAAGCTCCTCTGAGTACTTTTTTATTTTCAGGGACACAAAATTACTGGTATTTGTATATCACCTTTGGGTAAAAAGACAAAAATTCCTTGAGACCGAGGGTTCATCATAGGAGGAGCTACGTATATTAAAGGAACTGGTGGAACACAGGGTGTGGGAAAGTTCAGATATACAACTAATGAAAAGTGGTTTTTATTAAAGTGGTTGCTCAAGTTTATACTCCCACGAGCAATGTGTCAGAGCTTCTCTTGGCCTACATTTTGCCAGTCTAATGTTCGTAAATTAGTATCCTTTCATAGTCCCAGTTTACATCTCTTTTTGCTGAGAAGTTTGAGGATGAATTTATATAGGATCTGTGCTGTGAAGTCTGTTTTTTGAGACAGAGTCTTACTGTGTCACCCAGGCTGGAGTGCAGTGGTGTGATCTTGGCTCACTGCAACCTCCGCTTCTCGGGTTGAAGCGATTCTCCTGCCTCAGCCTCCCTAGCAGCTGAGATTACAGGCATGTGCCACTACACCCTGCTAATTTTTTATTTCTAGTAGAGATGGGGTTTCACCATGTGGGCCAGGCTTGTCTTGAACTCCTGACCTCAAGTAATCTGCCTGCCTCAGCCTCCCAAAGTGCTGGGACTACAGGTGTGAGCCACCACACCAGGCTGTGCTGTGAAGTCTGATCGTGCCTTGTGTTATTTTTGTTAATGTGTGTCATGATTTAAAGGTGGTTTTTGTTTTACTTTATTTTGTATTTTATTTTCCTTTATTTGGAATACTAATTGTATACTAGGTTATAGGTTTTTCAAGTACTTTCTCCATTTTGTGATTTTTCTTTTTAATTTCTTTACAGTGTCTTTTGGAAACCTTAAGTATTTAATTTTCATACAGCTAAATTTGCGAATCTTTTATAATGAGGTATAACCCTTTCTACCTTAAGATATTATTTTATTATATAATTTTATGATTTTAAAAATATTTTCATAGTCTCCTGTCTTCAGGTTCTTTTTCTTTTCTCACTGAACTTACTAGACTTCTAGTAGAATAGCCCCTATAAGTAGTAGGCATATGTTTAGAGATCTTAGATCTTAGTTTTTGATGTTGTTGTTTTACTTGTTTGTTGTTTTGTCTGTTGATTCCACAAAAGCCATCAGCACTATCTAACCCCAATGTGGCGTTGTTCCTCCTGGCAGATGACTGTGATGATCCTCTTGTGTCTGCCTTGCCTCAGGCATCCTTCAGCAGTTCTTCCGAGCTCTCCAGCAGTCATGGTCCTGGATTCGCAAGGCTGAATAGAAGAGATGGTGAGTCTGCTTTTCTCCTCTGACTGGCCCATCTCACTAGTGTTTCATTATCTTTGCATAAAATCATTATGAATGATATATTGTAAAAGTAAATTTCTGAATAAGCAAATGGTTAAAACTCATGAGATGTATATGACATCTAGCTTCTGTTATGGAATGTGAAAGAGACACATCATATATTACAGAGAGCTGAGTTCCTTCAATCTGACGAGCTTTTTATATATCTTACAAAATATTTTCTACAATAATATGCAATCCTTATGGGCACATTAGGGATGAAAACTTAATTGGCCTTCAGTTTCAAGTTAAGTAATTTTCGAAAATGCTAATTATTTAAAAATAACGATCCCCCAGTGTTTTGGATTCTCAGTGCGGTTGATTTTCTTATCAGTTGAAGAATAGGAACATAAGATTTTCGTGGTCCTTTAGGAGTACTCAGCCAGGTGTGGCGGTTCATGCGTATAACGCCAACACTTTAGGAGGCTGAGGTGGGAAGATCACTTGAGGTCAGGAGTTCGAGACCAGCCTGGGCAACACAGCCAGACCTTGTCTCTACAAAATAATAAAAAAATAAATTCACCTGTGGTGTATGCCTGTAGTCCCAGCTATGGCTGAAGCAGGAGGATCACTGAACCCAGCAGTTGGAGACTACAGTGAGCTATGATTGTGCCACTGAACTAGCGCCTAGGTGACAGAGTGAGACCCTGTCTCAAAGACACTTGAATATGTTAAAAGGAAACTAGAGATAATTAAATGGCACCTTGCTGTAGAAATAAGACAGAATTTCAAAAACACTGTGTACTTAGAGGATCACTGTGATCACGCTTGGCAATGCTAATACAGAAAACATTTTAACAATCATAAAAAACGGACAACAACATCATGCATTATTAAAACCGTGTTTCTCCCATTTATTATCCTCTTTCTCTCATGCCAACATCAGTCAGTCACTTCTAATTTTACTCTTTGATGTTATCCTTAATATGTGCTTAATGCTTGAGCACATTGAACATTGGACATGACAAATAGGTAAATGTGTGTGTGTGTGTGTGTGTGTGTATTTTGTCATCTGGCATACATGATATATATCACACATAGTTCTCATTACAATCTAGATATAACACTTTAACATGATTTTAAGCTTAAGTTTAAAGATTTCATTTCATATTATTGGAGATACCCACTTTTGTGTGCTTCTGAATGTGAAGATGTCAATGGAGAGTGAGAACTGAGATCCTTCTATCAAATGGGAAATTGGGGGGGTGCTTGAATGTATTTGAGTGGATAATGCTAGCCTGTTCCTTTTGAGTGACTTGCAGTGAGAGTTATTGGTCACACAGGACTGTCTCTTCCTCTTGGCAATTCGGAGTCCCTGACCAATCTGTGGACTTTCCTAGCCTCTCTGATGGCCATTCCAGACCTTGTACCTATGGACCCACCAGCAGGAATGCTGTTATTGCAATGCTAATCCTGGAATAGGGTCTCCATCCTGGGCTTCTTTATAAAGAAAAGCAGAGTTTGACATTTACCACCACTTCATCTGAGTCATAAAAGCTTTACAGAATGTGGGCCAGTGAAAGGAACACAACGTTTTAATTTACCTGTTTATCTTGATTACCTTTGTTGAGGTTCAATACATCACAAAAATGTATGTTATTAATTAGATCAAATCATATTTTTCATTAATTTATATACTCATCAGGAGTCTCCATCAGTGGGACTCATTTTCGTTCTTAATTCATTTCTATGGCTCTTGGTAAAACACAATATCAAACTTCATGAATCTCATTTACATGTTAATGAAACCGAGACACAAAACAGGATCATTTTAATTATCTTTTGCTGGTTGTCAACCTACTTGATTACATTTTTCTTTTTTATTTAGTTTTTCTTTTTTTCCCCTATTAATTACATGAAGTTTTCACAAAGGAACATCAGATTTTCAGTGATTTATTAAAGGCTATATTTTATTTCTAGTATTGAAACATTTATCATAGTATTTCATTCAGGCTAGGAAAAAGCGTTCAGCCAAGTCTACAGTCATATGTAAATAAACTAAATCAGCGAATAAAGGTCCTAGTATCTTAGATACACAGAATGACCTCTTTCCTACAGAATTATGAAAACTTAGAGCCAAAGAATAGACCAAAAAAATGAGAAAGTTACTCACTTATTTTCCATCTGTGGGATAAGAAGTGTCAAGGATAATACTGTGAAAATGAGTGGGGCCCTAGTAATGAGGGAAGGAGATCAAAAAAGGCTACCATTGCTGAGTGCCGTGGCTCACACCTGTAATTCCAGCACTTTGAAAGTCTGAGGCAGAAGGATCACTTGAGCTCAGGAGTTTGAGATCAGCCTGGGCAACATGACAAAACTCCATCTCTACTACAAATACAAAAAAGTTAGCCAGGCATGGTGGTATACACCCATGGTCCTAGCTACCCAAGAGGTTGAGGCACAAGAATTGCTTGAACCCAGGCGGTGGACGTTACAGTGAGCCAAGATTGTGCTATTGCACTCCAGGGTGACAGAGCGAGACTCTGTCTCAAAAGAGAGAGAGGGAGGGGAGGAGAGGGGAGGATTACCATTAAACATACTTTCCATTTGATATGTGCTAATTTAATTTCACCACATGTGTGCTGTTACGGGTTGAACTGTGTCCTCATAAAAGATTTAAATCCTAACCCAAATACCAATGAAGGTGACCTTATTTGGACATAGGGTCTTACCAGATATCATCAAGTTAAGATGAGGCCATACTGGATTAAGGGGTGGGGGGCTAAATCCAATGACTGGTGTCCTTATAAGGAGTGTGAGATTTGGAGAGATACAGAGACGGACAAGACAGAGTAGACTAGGCGAAGATGGAAGCAGAGGTTGAAGTGATACAGCTGCAAACCAAGAAATGCAAAGGATCGCCAGCAACCATCAGAAGTTAGAAAGAGGCAAAGAGGGATTCTTCTCTAAGCCCACAGAGGGAGTACGGCCCTGCCTGCAGACATCTTGATTTGAGACTTCTAGTTTCCAGAACTGTGAGAGAATAAACTTACATTCTTTTAAGATGCCCTGTTTGTAGCACTTTGTTACTGCAGCCCTTGAAAACAAATACAGATTTTGGTACTAGACGTTTAGTGTCACTGGAATAAATACCTTAAAATAGGAAAGTGGCTTTGGAATTGAGTAATGAGCAAAGGTTGGAAGAATTTTGAGGCACATGATAGAAAAAAACTTAGATTGCCTTGAAACGACTGTTGGTGTAAATACAAAGGTTTAAAGTGTATCTGGCAAGGGTTCAGAAAGAAAAGAGGGTCATGTTATTGGACGCAGGAGGGAAAGCAATCCTTGTTATAGAGTGGTAGAAAATTTGGTTGAATTGTGTTCTAGTGTTGGGTAGAGATTAGAGCTTGTAAACAATGAATTTAGATAATCACCTGAGGAGCTTTCTAAGCAAAATAGAAAAGTTATGCCTTTGTTTCTCCTTAAGCTTATAGAAAAATGTGTGAGGGAAGATATACATTGAGAAAGAAACTGATAAGCAAAAAAGGCAATCAGACTTGATGGTTTGGAAAATTCTTGGCCTATTCATATTGCAGAAGATGGGAAATTTCGAATCCTCTGAAGAGAGCATCACGGATGGGTTAGACAAATTTTGCTAAAGAGATTAGGCATGTGACTCTTGAATCCAATCAACCATCCAACAGGAATCCAGGAATAGAGATAAGGTTATCCAGGAAAGATAGCTGTATAGTATTTTCATTGTTGGAGTTTCAGTATAGCTTAAATTTTAATGGGCAATTTGAGTTAAATATACATTGACTCTTAGTGTTGTCAATGTGGAGTTCAAGCAGGTTCTAGTGTCCCAGTTGATAGTCTAAATGTGTCCTTAGTACATTTAGAATGCAGAATATGAAGAATCCATATCTTTTAGTAGTGTTATAATCCAAATGTAAGTCTTTATTTTAATGTACTTGGACAACCTTGGAAATGAGTGATTGCAAATTGATGTATTTGTGTACAGGAAAAAGAATAGTAAATAAAATGATTGTCCAAAGCAAAAATAATATATTTATATGTGTGAGTAGAAACATTTATATGTACACCTCTTTAAGTATATAAAAGATGGATTACATAAGTTGACAAATACTGTGAGTTTCCTCTCACCTATTCTGTAAGATAAGAATGTTTTCTGATGTTAAAAAATTGGATATTTGTCTATCATAATATTTCCTGATGTTAAAAATTGGATATTTGTCTTTCTTTTTCCATTTTCTCTTTTTTAAACCACAACTGCACCCTTCTATTCTAAATGCTTGTTAAGCAATGTCTTCCCAATACCTATAGAATTTGATATTAAAATCAAACATTTATCTATAGCGGAATTAGCTTACTTGGTTAATTGACAGAGATGACCCCCATTCATGGATGGATCTCTACTAAGAATAATTATAACATTCCATATAGCGTGGTTTGGCAATTTTGACTGCCCTAAATTGTTGTGCTGCTTTGCAAACAACTATTATGCTTCAATAAATCTTCCAAGCTATGCATGTTGCATGTCAGTGCTTACGAGGATAGATCCCTAAAGATAAAAAGTAGTAGGTGCTTTTTTTGAGGTAGATATTTCCCGGTGTTAAACATATTATATAAAAAAAACCTTTGTAGGCCGGGTGCGGTGGCTCACGCCTGTAATCCCAGCACTTTGGGAGGCCGAGGCGGGCAGATCATGAGGTCAGGAGATTGAGACCTGTCCTGGCTAACACAGTGAAACCCCATCTCTACTAAAAATACAAAAAAATTAGCGTGGTATGGTGGCAGGTGCCTGTAGTCACAGCTACTTGGGAGGCTGAGGCAGGAGAATGGCGTGAACCTGGGAGGCGGAGGTTGCAGTGAGCGGAGATCACACCACTGCACTCCAGCCTGGGCAACAGATCGAGACTCCATCTCAAAAAATAAATAAATAAATAAATAAATAAATAAATAAATAAATGAATGAAACCTTTATAATAATTAAATTTTAAAAATCATAGTATTTATTTAATAACCAATACTTTCTGTATGAAAAAAGAATAAGACATAACTTTTGTACAGGATTGAAAAATTTCAAGCCTAGAGAAAGGGGAACCTGGCTGGCACAATTGGTGTGAGTCTGACGTTTGCCCAAGAGGTCCCATGACCAGGCTGGGGCAGGTGAACTTCACTGACTGAGTTTGTTGCACTGGAGATGCCCTGTACTTGTGGAGTTTGTCGGAGAACAGAACATGCGAGCAATTTATTTGCTTCTAGACCAACTCATGATATTCAGAATCTGATGTGCTGAGAGTATGTCTTTGGCAACTGAAAAATTACTTGAACTGCAAGGGGCCCCTGCCTTCCTGCTGATCCTGGCTGTGGTGTGATTTATTAGCACTGCCTGATATTTCTGTCTTGTGCCCTAATTTTTTCTGGGTTTGGGCCCTGTCTTAAATTCACAGGGGTACAGCTCTTAACATTGTGATGGGGGTGCTAATCTGACTCAAACTCTGAAGAGTCACCCCTAACAGTCATAGAACTTGCTTCCCAGACACACTTGGACTTCAGCTCCTCCACTCTCCTTCTCCTTTGTATTCTTTCCTGCAGATCATAAAATTTTAGGTGAGGAGCGACTTCTTTGGTGTTAGATATATCTGGAATTAATTCAGTATTCTTGGGTCTTAATCACTACTACATTTTACTCCCTTAAGGATTGCCGGGGTATTTCGCCACCAGACTTTAAATTCCTATGGCAAGAGCAGGGATAACAGTGAGATGGTACTGTCTTTCTGAAAATGATGGTGGCACCATGATGGGGCCACATAAATTACAAAAACACAGTGCTGTACAAACGTTAACCAGTTTCAAAGTGTGTCCTGCCAGTTAACCCCATTTTAGCAAACTATATGTACTCATTATATAAAGGTAATCTCGGGGAATTCTGACCTCCACAGAACTATGCTGGGAAGAGCCAATTTATCCTTCTTCTTTTTTTTTTTTTTTTTAAAGACACAGTCTCACTTTGTCACCCAGGCTAGAGTGCAGTGGCAGAATGTCAGCTCACTGCAACCTCTGCCTTATGGGTTCAAGCGAGTCTTGTGCCTCAGTCTCCTGAGTAGCTGGGTGTATAGGCATGCACCACTAGACCCAGCTAATTTCTTTTTGTATTATTAGTAGAGACGGGGTTTCTCCATGTTGGCAAGGCTGGTTTTGAACTCCTGACCTGAAGTGATCTGCCTGCCTCAGCCTCCCAAAGTGCTGGGGTTACAGGCCTGAGCCACTATGTCTGGCAGTGTTCCTGATTAATTATAAAGCAAAATGGAGTCAAACAATGAGTTTTCTTAATGTTTGTTACTAGATTGAAGTAAAGCTAAAACATTCTGATATATCCTTAGTCAAAGTCTGTGAATTAGGGCGATATGATGGTTTTATTTAAAATATTTTTACCTTTTTTTTTTAAGTTAGTCTGGATATAGTTTGTGAAGTTTAAAAAAAACTTACTGAAACATTAACATTTTGATAAAGGTTGGAAAATACAGTTCCAGATTAATTTTATGATCAGTGATGTATCACTTGTGCTAATAAATTATATTTTGTATACCAGCCTTGAGAAAGTGAAATTAAGTGAAGGTTTACGCATTTATTTCTAAACATGCTGATATCGTCTATTTGTTAAAGCAGTGGAGAGTTTGCTGCCACTTCTGAGATTAATATAGAATCGCTTCTTTTGTGTCAATTCTTTTGATTTATCACCATAGATGACTGTCCACCTGCCCGGCCAGTTCCCTTCTGGCTTTAGACATTGCCCTCCCTCCTTGGCCCCTTCCTTAGAAAATGCTCCAGCTTCTCTGATCTCCCTGCCAGCGTCTTGGTGCTTTTTCCGTCTTACCCTTTATCGTCCTTGTCTGCTCTGTGGCCCACAGTATTCAGCTCTAAATCAGTCTGATGGTATCATCCGTGGGAGTACGCCAAGTAGCTAATCCTGAGTAATGTATAGTTCTGAAATCAGGAAAACTAGATTATAATACTAAAGTGTGAATGGCTTTGAGGAAACGACATTACCTCTCTTTCTTTCCCTCTTGGTAGAGGATTGAATTTGAGAATCTCTAAATTCTATGACAACATACTCTTTTTATGTGTAATATTCTATTGGCAACGTAGCTGTCTTCTCTAAGTCTTAGAAATCTTTAAAGCACGTGAGCGAGAGAAATTAGTAGCCCTTCAATAAGAAGGTAAGGGGAGTACCTTAAGGCAGATTATCCTTCTAAGTTTTCCTCAAACAAGATGACACAGGATGCTCCTGCCTTAGGACATGTCTTCAGCTTTCATAAAATACAGGAATTCAAGATATAAATGTGATCCAACTGGAATTGACACAGTGGCCAATAAAATATATTCAGAAAATTCAACATTATCACTAATACATGAACATTTCTTTTAGTATCCATCTGATATTTTCAGAGTGCTGAGTAGGAAAATTTTACAGGTAGGCGCAATGAATAAACAATGAGAGCAGTAATCAAGGGTGTCTTTGGTTGGGCTATCCTAGAAGCACACCTGGAGCAATGTCTGAGGTGCAAGTGATTTATGAGGGCATAGCTGCCAGGAGAAAACTGAGAGCGTAGGGGAAGCAGTTTAAGGAAGAAGAAACCAAATAATTTCAGAAATCTCAGGCACAGCTTAATCTCTCAAGAAACTCTGAGGGATACATTTTACCTAGGACTTTGCCTTACCTCAGGGTATAGGTAAAGTCTAGCATGGTGTCTGGCTCTATGAATAATTACTTTAGAAAAGTTAGCTGCTATATCATACTCCCTGTTTCCTCTTCTTTTTTTTTTTGACCTCCCGGGTTGACGCCATTCTCCTGCCTCAGCCTCCTGAGTAGCTGGGACTACAGGAGCCCGCCACCTCGCCTGGCTAGTTTTTTGTATTTTTTAGTAGAGACGGGGTTTCACCGTGTTAACCAGGATGGTCTCGATCTCCTGACCTCGTGATCCGCCCGTCTCGGCCTCCCAAAGTGCTGGGATTACAGGCTTGAGCCACCGCGCCCGGCTGTTTCCTCTTCTTGTAAGAGCATTAATCATATCATGAGTGTCCCACCCTTGTGACCATGTAAACCTTATTACCTCCCAAAGGCTTCCTCTCCAAATACCATCACACTGGGGATTAGGGCTTCAGCCTATGAGTTTTGTTGGGACACAAACATTCAGCCCATAGTAGTTAGCTGCATTTCCAGAAACTAGTATACTAACTACTTGACATATCTGAGAGAAACCAAGACAGCCCGCCCTCAGGGACAAAGATCCCCTCAAAAAGGAAATATCACATAGTGAGCCTGACATTTTCTGCACCAAATAACAGTTTTAAAAATATATAAAGAAAAAGGGACAGAATAATAGAAGTAGACAGTACCTATAGAAATATAAAATTATTGTTAATATATATCATTCTGTAGCTTAATGAACAAGTAGGCAAAAAATGGAAATACAAAAGATTTGAACAAAAAATATATAATGTATATGTATATACTGTGTGTAATATATATATCTCCAACTGCAGAATACACATTCTTATTAAGTATACTTAGAATATTTACCTAAATTTATGCTAGACCGTAAATTGTTTCAATATATCTCAAAGGATTGAAATCATACAGAGTAAGTGCCCTAGCTATAGTGGAATTGAGCTAGAAATCATTAATTAAAGAATACTTAAAAAGCCAGAAAGGTGTGGAACTTAATACATTCCTCCAAAAGAAATCTCAGTGGAAATTAGGAAACATTTTAACTCAATGATAACAAAATGCTGCAGATCAAAGTTGTGAGATGCACTTTAGACCATAATTGATGGCCTTAATTACAAATATTACAAAAGAAAAAGGTTAAATGTGAATGATTTTTCCATGTGTTCATCCCAGAAAACTACAAAAAGAACAACAGATTAAGCCAAAAGTAAGCAAAAGGAAGGAGAAAACCCAAAGTGCATTAATTAATAAAATGGAAAACAAGCATGTAATACAATCAATAAGACAAAAATATAAGGATACTTTAACAAACTTTCTGCTAATTTTGAGAATTTCAATGAATTGAAAAAATATTTCAAAAACACAACCTACAAAACGGCACTCAAGAAATAAAAAAAGAAAATTAAAATATTTCTCTACCTACAAGAGAAATTTATCATTAAAAATGTTTCAACAGAGAAAACAAGTTAACATGCCTTCAAATATGACTTCTTCCAAACACATTTAAGGAAGATAGGACAGTAATCTTATACATTCTGTCCCGGAGAACAGAAAAAAAGTCAGAATACTCCCTAACTCATTGGAGGAGGCCAGCATAACCTTGATACCAAACACCGTCAAGGACAAACAAGAAAGGAAAATTAAAAGCCACTCTGTCTCATGAATATAAATGCAAAATGCTCTAAACAAAATATTAGCATACACGTGTGAAGGGCCTCAGACTCGGCCTCAGAATGAGAATGCTTCCCCTCAGCTGGAATGTACATGTGCTCTGAAAGTGTGGTGCGTGGCACAATCACAGAGATATCAAAAGCCCAGGACTCCTAGCTTTCTTGCCTGATGCCCATTTATATGTGTCCTGAGCCTCTTCTCCAGCAGGGGACAGACCGATCTTGCTAAGAGATGGGAAAAGCTAGCAGTTGAAAACCAAAATAGTTCATTCACTCTTAGAGATGGTTAAAATTAAGATGTGTAGTTGTGTATTGGACCTGTCCTTTTTTCCAACTTTTATCTTAAAATCAGGGGTACGTGTGCAGGTTTGTTACAAAGGTATATTGCATAATGCTGAGGTTTTGGGTATGACTGAATTCGTCACCCAGGTGGAGAGCATAGTATCCATAGGTAGTTTTCAACCCCTGCCCTGTCACTGCCTCCCCCGTCTTGTATTCCTCAGTGTCTTTTGTTCCCAACTTTAGGTCCGTATGCTCCCAATGTTTTAACTCCCACTTATAAGATAACTCATGGTATTAGGTTTTCTATTTCTGTATTAATTCTCTTAGGATAACAGTTTCTAGCTGTATCCATGTTGCTGCAAAGGAAATGGTTTTGCTTTTTTTTTTATGGCTGTGTAGTATTCCATGGTGTATATATACCACATTTTCTTTGTTCAATCCATCATTGATGGGTACCTGGGTTGATACCATGTCTTTGCTGTTGTGACCAGTGCTGTGATATGGACAGTTTTTGTATGACACTTACATCCTCTTCACCTTCTCTCTTTCAGTCAGTATTGCAGTGACCAAGTCCAGCTTTCTACAGGTGTGACAGGGTCTCATCTAGGGCTGTATCACTTCCCTGTAGCTTCTTGCCCTATGGCTTCCCTGATGCTGATGGATGGTCTTCCCCTGGGAGTCCACTGGACTCATTCTAGTGGTGAGGGATGAGGAGCAGTGCCGGCCTGTGAGGCTAACCGTGCCAAAGAGGATGAGAGCTGATGGATAAAAGCTTTCTGCTTTTGTTCTCAGAATGGAAAGTTCTGCGATGCATCTGATAAGGCTGCTCAGAAGTGTGTGTGGCATTGCCAGTAGCCTGTAGTTTTGCCTAAGTCACTAACACATTTCCTTTGGTCTTCCCTTATTGTTTCACCCCTTCCTGCATGCCACATCTGTCCTGTGGGGTTACTTCTTTAATGTGAGCACTTAAACTTTTGCCTCAAAGTCATGCTTGTCATCACCCAATGAAGTGGAATGAAATGCTTACTGACTCCTGTTCAGCAGAATTCCAAACAATTTATGTAGATTTTCCCCATTCAAGGAAGTAGAGCATAATTCTCTACCTCTGAAGTGTAAGATGTGTATAACAACTTCCAAACTGTATATTATGGGGCCTTTACAGTGGAGAAATCTGACGAACACCACCTCATCTAGGTGATCAAAGCCAGTATCAGTGATAAGTTATATTGATGGTATGTACCCTTGATTTGATGCAGTGAAAATGGCATTTTACCTCTGTGTTCCTGCTCTCAAAAACCTCTGGGAAAACAGTAGACCTACCTGAAGTATAGAACCTTCTACACGATACCTGACCAGCCATTCTCAGAAATGTTAAGGTCGTCAGAAAACAAGGAAAGCCTGAAATGGTCATAACCAAAAGGAGTCTAAGGAGACATGATGACTAAATGTAACATGATTCACATGACTAAACAACATGAAATGAACATAATGTAACCTTTATGGGATCCTGGAATACAAAAAGGACATTTAGTAAAAACTAAGGAGATCCAGACAAAACATGGGCCTTAGTTAATAACAATAATAATAATGTATCAATAGTGATTCATTAGTTGTGACAAATGTATCATGTGCCTGTAAGGTGTTGTTTTTTTTAAGACAGTTTCACTTTTGTTGCCCAGGCTGGAGTGCATTAGTACAATCTCGGCTCACTGCAACCTCTGCCTCCCAGGTTCAAGTGATTCTCCTGCATCAACCTCCTGAGTAGCTGGGATTACAGGCGCCCGCCACCATGCCTGGCTAATTTTGTATTTTCAGTAGAGACGGGGTTTCTCCATGTTGATCAGGCTGGTCTCGAACTCCTGACCTCAGGTGATCCACCCGCCTCAGCCTCCCAAAGTGCTGGGATTACAGGCGTGAGCCACCGTACCCGGCACCTGTAAAGTGTTAATAGGAGAGGGGACTGGGCAAAGGGCGTTATGGGAACTCTATGTAATGTTCTTGCAACTTTTCTGTAACTTAAAAGTATTTTAAAATAAAAAGTTTGTTAAAAACATGTAAATACTTCAGCTTTATTAATATGAAATGCAAAGTGGCAATATGAAAAGAATATTTGTGTGTGTCTGTATAATAAAATATAGTAAAAACTCATTTGAGGAGGAGGGAAAGGAATGAAAAAATGCGATGCAAAAATTAATATGGACTGAATGTCACTTAACAGTTAGTGTGATGGGTGTTTAGGCATCCATAATTATCCAAAATGTCAGGAGGCTTGTGAAATAAACATCAAAGCCCCGGTGGAGCTTGCTTAGTCTGTTTCTCCCAATTCATTAGATTCTGAGTATGATGACATTGGAAAGAGTTGTTTGCTCTGGCAGTAGTAATACTTTTTATTTGCTTATAACTTTACTATTTATAGTTTTATAATTTAAAATCTGTTGCCATGCACTATCTCTGAGTTTTAACTGCAACCCTTCCAAAGGCTACTCAATAGATGTAGTTCCATGAGAAAAGGCATAGAAAAAATTGCATGATTTTTATAAAGACTTTCTTTTATTTTTCAAGTAAGACATTTTATCAAAGATTTTCTTCCTCAGTGGGAATTGAGTTATTAGCCTTAAATATGTAATAATTTAAATAGAAAGCTAGCTTAAAACGACATTTAAGTGATGTAAGGATTATTTGTTATTTTCTGCTACCTTTTTCTTTGATCTCTTTTTAAAAAGATTGATATATAATTAATAGTAACTATATAAAATAAAAGGGACACATATAAAATAGATTATATAATTGGCTGTATAAAATATAACTGACTTTTATAATAGGCTATAAAAATATCTGACTGTATTAAAATGAAAAATAAGGTCAGAGACTGTGTGCCAGAAAGAGAACATTTATGTGGGTTTTTCCAAAGTCTCACCATTGACCTTGACTTTGTGCATGTCCTCCTTAAATGTGCCTGTCCTTCGCCAGAGCCTCAGGAGAAGGCCTTTGCTGACACTTCCCACATTTGTGCTAAAGGAAAAACACATCTCAACAATCTTCTTTCTGGAATTTTTAATTGCCTGCTAGAATTTTCCAGCTGCCTGCAAGGTGTTTGTCTCACTTTATCAACTTAAGTTAAATACATCACCTCCAAACCAGCTGCTTCTTGTAATTATTTTTCTTTCTGGTTCCTGGTGGTTTTTTAAATCACCATGGTTTCAAATTCTTAGAATCACCTTTTATTTCTCCCTTGATCCCTCTTTCTGAAAAAGATGATAAATTCTATGTATCCATGGCTTGTAATCTCTCTTAAACTTATTTTATATTTCCATTGCTGCTACTCTAATGCAGTTCTTTGATTTTTATCCAAGGTTATTTAGGACCATAACTGGTCATGCAGTTTTGAGGCTTTCTTCAATAAAAATAAAATTTAAAGCACCATTGTGGCCTTGTTGTGTGCCTGTTTGTGACTTTCAGCCCCATCTCCATTGCCTGTACTGGTGTTTATGAATGTGCTTGCCAGTATCCAGCTAATATTCTGCAGTGGTTGAACAGATAATTTGGTAGTTTCAAAGAAAAAGGTATAAAAATTCATAAACATTTTACAAATTAAACTGGAAGATAATTTATGAATTGGCTACCGTTCACTAACAGTATAGTTTCTCTTAGCTAGCCCGTCTTTGTTTAATTTGTGTGCTATTTCTTATACTTACTAGATTTGCTCTTTTGCTTTTAGCACGACATGACATCAATTCTGTGATTAGTAAAAATACATAAAGAGCTTACTGACGCAGAAAAGCAGAAGTGAAAAACAGTAAGAAATAGAAATTCAGAAAAATGTCATAAATATAAGGAATGACCATAATTTTAGGGCAAATATACATGAACTGGGATATTTGAATATTTGAATGTGGCAAGTTTTAAAAGCATCTAAATAGTGCTGGATGGATCTGTAAAAATTGGACTTTATTTGGTGAGTGATTGTTTTACTCAAGTTTTTAACAATTGTGGTGAAATTCATGTAACACACAATTAACCACTGTGAAGTGTAAAATTTGGTGGCATTTAGTACTTTCACAATTTTGTGAAATCCCTGTATTCATCAGGTTTCAAAATATGTTTAAAATAGGTTTAGTTGATTGTTTTTTTTTGTGGTCTATCATCTTGATTCTGTTCTCATTTATTTTTCTGTTTTTTCTTTTTCATTTTTTTCTTAGTGATTACTCTGGGAATTAGAAATAATCTCTCAAATTTGTAATGATCTATTTTGAATTAACATTCTTTAGCTTTAATGGTATACAAAACCGTCTGCTTTTGTATAGCTTTGTCTCACCTCTTTTGTATGATTTTCACAAATTATATCCTTATGCGTTGTGTGCTCTGACATAGAAACATAGTTATAATTATTGTTTTATGCATTTGTCTTTTAAATCATATAGGAAGCAAAGAGGAATTACAAACCTCCAATAAAAGAATATTTTCTTTTGTGTTTATGTGGTTTCCATACAGTGTTCTCTGTGGCTTTGCATACCGTCTAGTGCCCTTTTCTTTCTGGCCAAAGGACTCCCTTTGGCATTTCCTGTTGTACAGGCCTACAAGCAATAAACTCCTTCAGCTTTGCTTATTTGCGAATATCACTTCTTCATTGAAAAAAGGTAATTTTACTAGATAAAGAATTTTTGGCAAATGGTTTTGTTTTTCTTTCAGCACTTTAAATATATCATCCCACTGCCTTTTGGCCACCATGGTTTCTGCTGAAACATCCGCTGTTGGGGACCCTTTATAGGTGACATCTTCTGACTTGATGCTTCTAAGATTTTTTTCTTTGCCTTTGCCTTTCAACAGTTTGATTGTAATGTGTCTCAGTATAGAACTCTTTGGGTTTATCCAGCTTTGTGTTTAACCTTACTGGATGTGGTGATTCATGTCTTTTATCAAATTTGGAAAGTTTGGGACCAGTATTATTATTATTATTTTGTGAGACAGCTGTCATTCTGTCACCCAGGCTGGAGTGCAGTGGTACAGTCACAACTCACGGCAGCCTCCACCTCCTGGGCTCAAGGGATCCTCCTGCCTTAGCCTCCTGAGTAGCTGGGACCACACAGGCACACACCACTATACCACCTTAATTTTTGTCTTTTTTTGTAGAGATGGGATTTTGCCCTGTTGCCTAGGCTGGTCTTGAACTCCTGGGCTCAAGCAGTCTGGCCACCTCAACCTCCCAAAGTGCCATTATTATTATTTTTTTATAATTCACTTTTTAAACTATTTTTATTGATACATAATAGATGGACATAATATTATTTATTTAAATATTCTTTCAGCCATTTTCTCTCTCCTATCCTTCTGAGATTCCCATTATGCATACGTTGATACACTTGATGGTTTTCCATAGGTCTCTTAGATTCTGTTCATTTTTTTCTTTTTATCATATTTTTTTCCTTTTTATCATATTCAGGGATTGGGTGATCCTAGCCAACCAACTTTCCCGGGTATGAATTTTCCACTTCAGTTCAATTTGGGTCAAAGGTGAGTCTTAGATACTGTCTGATGTTCAAGCAGTTTGTTCTGGCAGCACTTGTACCTGATGGAAAGTGGGAGCAGGTTGGTGGCACAGGCTAGATATAGTCAGGGGGTCAGATGACTGACTGACCAGAAAGATCTGTGTCTAGAGACCATTCCCAGAGTTTTGGGAATTATTCCCCTTCCTTATACCTGTATGCAGTTTACACTCATTAACAGATGCTTCTTTCATAAAGGAAATTAAACTATTCTTATAAGGATAAGCTTTGTTTTAAGGTTTATGAGGGTTACATCTGTGCTGAGGTGGTCTTGTCACCTAGAAATCTCTGGGCTAGGGTTAGAAGTCCCCAGGTCAGTTCATGTCATACCACTAAGTGACAGATAATGTAGGCCCCAAGAGATGTTTGAATGGGCCTTAGACCTATCATTAATCTTATAGCCGTGATATGTCTCTTGTGTGTACTATGCTTTCTGTTCCTTGAATAAATATTCTCAATCTGTCTCCACATTCACTGTTATTTCTTCTCTCTGCTCAAATCTGCTGTTGAAACCCTCTAGTGAATTCATTTCAGTTGTTGTACTTTGCAACTCCAGAATGTTTATTTTATTCCTTTTCATAATTTATATCTCTTTATTGATGTTCTCTATTTGTTGAGACATCATTCTCCTATTTTTCATTAACTCTTTGTACATTGTTTCCTTTAGTTCTTTTAGCATATTAAAGATAGCTAATTTAAAATCCATGTTTAATAGATCCAGTATCATTGCTTCCTTAGGGGCAGTTTCTATTAATTTCCCCTGTGAATGGGCTATACATTCCTTTTTTTTTTTTGCATGCATCATTTTTTTTTCTTGTGGTTGAAAACTAGACATTTTGAATATTATAATGTACTAACTCAAAAATCAGATGATCTCTTCCTCCATAAAGGGTTTGTTTTTGTTGCTTGTGTGGGTTATAGGTTTTGTTTTGTTTTTGATTTTTTTGGTGACTTTTCTACTACTTTAAAAAAGCCTCTTCTTTGTCACGTATAGTCTCTGAGGTTTATTTATTTATTTATTTTTAGCTTGTGGCCAGGTAGCGTTTTGACAAAAGATTTTCTCAGAAACTAGTGGAGAAAAGCCAAAATGAAATAAAACAAAAGCCCCTCCCAGTTTGTGCAGATTGGCTCTGTGTTGGGGCACCACTTCGCCAGGCCATATAAAACTCTGCCTTATCTTTGACTTGCTGCTCACACACCTAATCCTGTAAGTTAGGTTCACTCTTAATCCCCCAAACTGTGTCTCTGATGAAAAAGTAGAATGAACCTTACAAGACTTTTAATTACCCTTCAGACAAAACTCTAATACTACAATTAAACTTTCCTAGATAAAGCACAAAATAGTGCTTTTTAATATGGATTTTTAAATATTTTTTATATAATGGGAGTAGAACTACATATGTATCAAAGTTGTACTTCTACTAGCGAAAACACATCTTATTATTAATGTTATCCTTTGGGAAAAAGTACAATATGCTGTTTGCAAAATCCATCTATCAAAAGACACTGTCAAAACCCATTATTTTTAGTGGCTTTGGATGTGCAGGATACAATATTCTGAGTAAATGTTAGTAGACTCCTGCTTTATTCAATATGAGAGCTACTTATTTTCTGAGTTTTAATTCTGTTCCTGCCTAGATAAGAGCAAAACATTCAACCTTTCAATCTGGTTAACCTTGATAGCTCATACTGTAGGAGCCATCAAGGCTAACCAGATGGAAAGGTTGAATTTTTCTAGTATTCTTGATCATTTGGTGTATTGTGTTGTAGATTGGAAAATGCTGTGGATCGGAATGAGGCAAGCACTCGATAGATACCAGAAGCTTTATTCCCAGAGGAGAGTTGGCAGACGGTTATCAAACTGAGGTCACAGGGGAGAATAGGGTGCGGTGAGGTGGGTTATTTTCATTGTAATGTGTGAAGTGATCAGTGGATTCTGCTTTTCTGCATGACAGTATGCTGGTTGATGTTGTGAAAGGTGAGCACATAAATTTCTGCAAGAAAGGATGAGATAAAAACATCTTAAGTGACAATAATAATTGCCTCAGAGGCTATTTCTATGTGTGAGATGATGTAGAAATAGACACGATATCCCTGCAAACCCTTCATCTCCCACCTAGCTCAGACAGGCATGAGTCACTCAATGCTTAAGAGAAAGCAGATCACTGCACAGCTTGGGAACATAGCTCAGTGCATACCCTTAAGGCTTAAAACATAAAGGATTTGAAAGGGAAGATGAGCAGGCGGAAGGCATCCCTTTTGTCCCTATCCTACTGAGAGGAAGGAGAGTTTGGAAAGGAAGGATGAGAGTAAGACATGAGCAAGCAAGTGTAAAGAATCACTTTCTCTGAAGCCCTGTCCTCAAACTGAGTCCAGAGTGAGAGGCTGTATGGAATCCTCCCTTCACATCCAGTTATCTGAATGTGAAAGATGTACTTAGAGTAGGTGCTTGGAGAAGAGACTGCCTGTCCAAAGAGAAGTCATGAAGTCATCCTGTTGCTGCCATGTGGAGGCTGCCATGTGACAAAAAACCCCTTATCAGCCCTGGAGAGCATGTGAGGAGAACTAAAAGCTGCTGGGGTACCAAGAAGCACAGGAGGTGGAGGCAGTGCTGTTGGCAAGGTCTCACACCTGGGATGGGTGTGAGATATCAAAATGTCATGACCAAGTACATCTGAAACAGACCAACTCAGAGCAGAGTGGAAGCTGCTTGATGATGATAGGATTTTTCACTGTCCAGGCAGAAGTCCAAGAAGTGTGGTCCTTCCCCCACCACAACGGCTCCTAGGACTAACTCCAGGGTTGATGGAAAGGTGGACAAATCCCTGTAGGCATGTTAAATCTAAAGGTGGCATAAATGTAATCCTGAATTGACTGAATAATCCGTGAACTGGACTGACGTCCTCTGGAATGATTAGATTGATTTTCTACATGAGAATACAAACTAAAAATAGAAAATTAGATTGGGTTGGGAAAAAATGCAAATTTTCACATTTGAGGCTGTAACTGAGAAATTCATAACTGTAATATTATTCTAACTGCTTTGCTTAAGTAGCTTATCTCAGAGATATGTACAGTAATCTACTGGCCTGTGGGAGCCTACTGTGAACATCTCTTCCCAGCTCAGCATTACCAAGTTGTTAGCTTGAAATCTTCCATGGAGGGAGCATTTACACCACGGGAATTGACAAATACAACAAAGCAAGACTTTCCCCCCAGAAGAACAAGTTATTAAAGACTTACCAGCATACCACTGATCGGAACTTATCACTCACCAGCAAAATATAATGATGTTGGATAAGAGATATTAGGCTTTATTTTAAAAATGGAACTGTGATGTAAAAGACCTGAACCAGGTTCCCAGGACTTCATTATTTGTTGCTTTCAAAAGTAAACTTAGCAATTTGTTGCTGTGTATATTTACAATGCACTTATATGTTCTTTAACATAGCTTAAATAACTTGTTCCCAGATGATGCACACCAACTAGGTGTGGTAAAAATATATATTCCAAGTTGAAACATTGAAACCTCCAGCTTTTGAGTTGACATGTTGGTTGATTTGTTGTTTGCTTTTTTGCTTAAAGGAGGACATTTCTTCATTCAGTGTCTATCTTTGATCAAAATATCCAGAAATCTGTTAGGGTCACAAAATCTTCTGTTTTTCTCAGTGACCTGTACACATGAATTAATTTTTTTTATTTAATTCATATCAAGAATAAGAAGTTAAATCAACTTTCTTTGGAAGCTGCCCATGCAGATCAGCCTAACCACTATCGAGCTGGGTATGGCTTGGTATGAGATTGCAAATACTATACTATCTTCTCATAAAACAACCTGAAATATTCATGAATATTAGTAGTGATCTTAAAATACTGTTTATCCTGTACACTTTAAATGTTGGATGGATTCTTTTTATTAATGTATCTAAAGTTGGTGATCAACATATATACCAAACACATACTAAGTGGATTTTGGATGCTGATAGTCTGAGACTTAGCTTTCCTTAGCCTTGAATGAAAGATTTTCTACCATCTGGCTCCATTCTCCTTTCCTGCCTTGATGACCATTGCCCTCCTCTTGCCCCCTCTATTCCCTTTACTCCCTTCACTCCCTTCAGTCCAATTACTGCCATGCTGAAAGATGTACCTCGCATTGCTTTGCCCTCATGTCATTCCTCTGCTTGGAAGGCTCCAACCCTTCACTGTGGCCTTTCAGCATCCCGCCCTGGAACCCAAGTGAAACGTTTCTGCTTCCCTAACCATTCAGCCAGCGGCGCTCTCCACACCCTAAACTTCTCAAGTGCTCATTCCATTTCAGTCCCCCTTGTAACCTGCATCACCTGCGGATGTGCTGTCTTATTATTTCATAAAAGAGGAACTCCAGGAGGAAATAACATCATCCGAGATGAAGAACAGACTCTGGAGACAGACTGTTTTCAGGGCTTGCCTGACTTTACTAGATCTTTGTAACCTTTCATAAGTGACTTTACCACCCTTTGGCTCAGTCTCTTCATGTCTAAGGTGGGGAAAAAAATTTCCATAGTGTAAGACTATTGTGAAAATCAAACAAATGAGGACAGTGAAGCCCTTAGTACATTGTAGAATACGGAAGTGATCTCTGTTTATAGCCAGCAGATCCAGAGTCATTCCCAGCAATTCTTTTGATTATGTGCTGATAATTATATTGGTCACATTTTGGTTTGGCTTCTAGGATGAAAATTGAGGGTAGTAGTAATGATTAGAATGATATTAATAAGCCCTTGGACACAGTAGTTTCTTTGTTTGAAATTTTGTGTGTATCTAGTCCTAAAAGCTGTAACCAAAATATGCAATTAGGGAGATACATTCTATATGCTTTTCTATGAAAGGTGGCATTTAGAGATTTTTAAAAGAGTGGTCTTTTATAACTGTCTGGTGTCTTGTGCTGCCAGAGATCATTGAGCTTCCATAATGTTTATTAACAATTGGAAATGCCTTAAAGTGCGTAGTCACCCCCTCCCCATTCAACATATAACATCTCATTTCTGTCTCCTTCCTAGTTTAAAAAGCTACTAGGATAGATTATACATAGTGTTTAGATTATTGAAAAACATAAACTTTAAACACTTAAACACTACATTAATTTAAACTTTAAGATATTTATGTTGAGATACTAGATTACATTAATATTCAGCAAATACTCATTTATGCATTAGAATTCAAAACACGTTTCAGACACTCCAGAAAAGATTGATGGGAATTAATCAAAACTATTTCTTAGAAAAGAAATGACACAAAGAGAATTTAAGATCCTTTGAAATGTCGCCTTTGCTCATTACAAAGGTCTGTCATTTTACTTTTGTTACGGGAAAGACAAAGCTCTTATAGCCCTTTGACCTGAAGTTATATCAGAATCTATCTAATTTATTTCCATTTCTCTGAATTTGGCCGTATTAGAACAATAACAGCTCAACTAATGAGAAGCCTCACTTTTATGTTTGAGCAGTTCCCAAGTTTTGGTAAAAGTTCCATTCAAATATGGCCATGGCTTTCTAATATGAGATTTAATTCTTAGCTAGTAATTTAACAAACAAAAGCCAATTCTGTTCTTTTATATTACAAAGCTCTTATATGTAACAAGCTAAATAATGGGAAAGTTGATATTTTAACTGCAGCTGGGAGGTGGAGAGAAGGAAGTCCTGGCTGAGTGAGAGGCATAGGAACATGTGTAATTCAAATAAAATCGTGGAGAATGAGAACAGGTTTCATAGAGAAATGCACGGTTTTCTTAGGCTGCACTGTCAGATTGGGCTTGCGTTAAGTGCTGTGTCAAGAGGATGCCTTTTGTTACCAGGAAAAATACTATCCCACCTGCTTTTACCAAAACAACTCTGGAAACAACAGTGAGAAGAGACTGGTTATTTAAGAGGCACATATTAAAGATCTCTAGGAAGGGAAGGCCATCAAGTAGGAACATAGTTTCCCAAGTTCCTCTCCAAATCCTATACACTTACCAAAATCCCACAGGCCTTGCTTCCTTCATTCTTATCACCCAAGGAGAGCTGTCCCTATATTCTAAGTTATATCACTCCAGGTTATCCTAAATCTTTTGTTGTGGCTCAGGTTTCCTGTTGCTTTAATTTACATTTTTCACATTTCCTTTGTACTAATGACTGTTGGTTCTCAGTACCACCATCCAGAATGTTTACAAACGACCACCCTGGACTTTGCCCTATCCCTCTCCAACATCTGATTGTGTGCCTACTATTTATGGGTTACCCACATCACCAAGTCTTGCCAATTCTATCTCGCTAAACTTTGTCTGATGCTTTCGTGTCTTCATTCAATACATATTTATAGGGAGTGTCCTTTGTGCCAATACCTATTCTAGCATGCACACATCAGGAAGGCAGAGGCTTACTTCTGTTTTGCTCACTTTCATGGCGTTTGCCTGCTAGTAGAACACTATATTTATTCAAGCTTGAGAACTCCTAACTCTGATTAATACAACAGCCCCGAGATTACTCTTTTTCTCTTTGCTAAAATTTGATCAAGGGAGATCTGTCTACCCTGCCAATCAGCAATGCATTCACTTCTTAGAATCCTCCGGTGGTGCTAATTTTCCCTTCTCCACTGTTTAGTGTATCCTTTATGGCCCTTAAGATTGGCTCCTGCTCACCATTTCAGTCCCGTCTTTCCACACTAAGTCCAATTTCTAACACTTGATATTTTTTGCTCCAACTACTTCGGACAAATTGAAGCTCCTTAATGTGCTACAGCCACTCACACTTCCGGAGTTCGCCTCTGCTCTTTCAATGGAAAAGCCATTATTCCTTCTTCACCTCCTAGGTCATTCCTGTTAGTCCTTCAGTACTAAGTTTAGATGCCAGGTATCCCTGACATCTTCCCCAACTTTTTCAGTGTGAGTCTTTACCTCTTTTCTGTGCCTCTTAACTTAGGATCTTAAACCTGTCCTTACCTAGTGCAAATGCATTTTTCTCATACAAATACAGTATATTTTCTGTCTAGATGGTGTTCCATTGAAATGTACAAATTCTGCCCCCCACCCAATAACAAGCTGATAAACAGTGAAATTATTTTTTAATTGAATTGTTGAACTAATAAGGACTCAAACTAAGGTAGGGACAAAGCCAAGGAAAGGACTGTAATGGAAATGACTTTGAAGGTAAAACTGACCAGATTTGGCAACTTCTCTACAGTATTACTGAAAGGAAATAATTAGAAATGATTTTTAACATTTTTAGTCCGAATGAATGGAAGGCTAGAATTATGTGGCCATCTGGTTTTGACAGGAGGTAAAGCATCCATTTTTGAAATGTTAAGTTTAAAAAATCTATAGGTCATCCATGAATAGATATATGGGAGGCATTCACGATTTCGGATATGGCTTTCAAAGGAAAGATCAGAGCTAGAAAAATAGATTTAGTCTTCAGCATCCAAAAAAAAAAAAAATCATTGTAGCCACAAGCATGAGATTATGTAGTTCACTGAGAATGTAAAGCAAGAGAAAATGAGAGTTGTGTTAGCTTTTGAGTGAAAGTAAAGAAAAATAGCTCCATGGAAGGTGCTGAAAAGGGCTGGTCAGGGAAGTTTAGGAAAAAACCCAAGAAGTTACGTGTCCTATCGAGTCACAGAAGGAGGAGCTTGCCCTAGGTGACAGAATTTTGGTCATGACTTCTGATCTAGATATTTTTCCTGATGGGTTTTCTCTCAGTTCGTTTATTGACACAGAAGGATATTCCACAGATACAATATGTCAGCATAGCAGAAGCAAAAAGCTGCTGTTCCTTTGTTTCAAAAGCATCATCCCTGAAGAATCATGCAAATCAGAAATTCATTATGGAAACTGTACCTGTAAATCATCTGGGAATTCCCCTAAATATAATGCCCCTGGCTGTCATATTGTCCCTCCCATGTTTATATAAAGGAACATAAAATGCTAGAAATAGTGCATCCAGGCTTGCATGTAATTTTGCGAAAGTGATGGATTTTAAAAATTTCACAAAGGGCAATTATACAACACAATATTCTTCTTCTCAGTTGTGCATCTGTTGAAAGAAAAACTGGCATCATTAAATGAAAACAAAGTTTTTGACGTTTGTGGTTGTCTATTGAGCTTGGCTGACTCTATAAATACTGTATTTCCTAAAAGTATAAATTGATAATTTCTTTTTCTTTTTCTTTTGAGACAGAGTCTCGCTCTGTCGCCCCAGGCTGGAGTGCAGCGGGGCCATCTTGGCTCCCTGCAAGCTCCACCTCCCAGTTTCACACCATTCTCCTGCCTCAGCCTCCGGAGTAGCTGGGACAACAGGCGCCCGCCAACACGCCTGGCTAATTTTTTGTATTTTTAGTACTGGCAGGGTTTCACCATGTTAGCCAGGATGGTCTCAATCTCCTGACCTCGTGATCCGCCCGCTTTGGCATAAATTGCTAATTTCTTAAGTAAAATTCTGAACTCTGAACATACATTTCAAACAATGACAAACTGACCTTTTTTATTCTTAAGCATCTGTGGGTTACAAATTTTCAGAAAACAGATATAATAAAAGCAATAACGACTGCAACATAATTCATGCTAGTAATAGATTCTCCATTTTGTTTATCAAAATATTCGCTTTTCACAATTATTGTAGCTCTCCTCATGAACGTGCTTTGAGCTGCTTCTCCTGGGATGCCGTGTCTCAGCTGCCACATTCTCTGTGGTAACAGTGTGCAGGAAAACGCAAGGGTGTGGATAAGATTCATAGTATTGCCAGAAGCAATTTGAAATTGGCTAGGTAGAAGCACAACCTATTTTTTTATTTTTTTGGTCCACCTTTTCTGATCCAGAAAATGTTAGCATTAACTCTCATTCCCAGCTGGAAGCACTACTTTATTGTGACTCAGTGGATCAATATACACTTGGAACCGTGAACTATGATAGGAGACCTGACAATCCAATGAAAGGCCTCATTGGTTTGAGTGGAAAAGAGGTTGCATTGTGAGACTTTCTTTTTATCAAAAAGGACAATTTAGAACTTTCCATTATACATTACAAATAGACATAAGATGGAGATAAACAGAGCAAAATGATGTGTTTTTTTCCCTCTTCTGCGTCTTTCACATCCTGACAGACTTGATCATGATCCCTCAAAACCCTGGCTGATCTCTATCTTGGCAAAACCAGGGAAACATTCGCCTGCTTTTTCTAATATAGAATAATTAGTGGCATGTAATCTGAGAAGAGTTTTAAATCTCAGTTTAGGAGATACACAACAAGGACAATTAGAAGTTTATAATCACAGGTTAAAATCAGATTAATAAAAGCGCCTTGATTGGAAAAATCACCCACCAATGGTTTGTTGCGTTTGCTTACATTTGCACTCTTCCCCATTTTAACACGATGTAATACTAAAAAATCAAATATGTTGAAACTTCATTTTTTTTTGTCTGATGAGGTCAAGAAATCATTTAAAACACATTTAATAATCAAGAATAAGGCAAACAAATCTAAGTGTGTGTTAGTCTCCAGCAAAAGTAATGGTAATGTATCATGATTTTGACATAAACCTCATAATAGCGTATCTTTTCTCTACAGTTTTCATAAAATCATAACCCTTGTGCATTCCTCTCATTTGTTTGTAGGCCAGGAGCCAGATGGAACTAGCTGGGGTGCACGAATGTTACAGGAAGCAATTCATTGTGTAGTAAAAGGGTCTGCAGTTGAAAGCATTTCTAAAATTGAATGCGTGCACAGGGGAATATTGTACCTGCTAGCTTCAAACTCTGAATTCTATTTGCATACCACCCTATCAGTCTATTGTAGAACATATCTGTTAAAGCCAGCATGGATGTATGTGTATGTACACTGGGAACTGTGAAAATATATACATATATATATTGGCTTGTGTCTGTCTAGTTTGTAGTAAAAATCATTGTGATGCCCAATGAATGTGGAGTGATTCTGCCCCAGAACGTGACTGTGACTGTACCAATGCTATACATATGGCAAAATGCTTTTTGAACTGGATACATGCATTAATTCTTGTGACCACCTATATATACAGGCAAACAACATTATTCTTGGTAATCCACATATCGTTTTATAAAGTCATAATATGTAAATGTATCAGCAGATTTGGAGATGTTAAGCACCCAAAATACTCATGCAGATACAGTGAGATATCTTATAGTACTACTGCAGTGTATTAATCATTCAGATCTGAAATACTGGTTGATACTATTTTCTCAGGCCAGTTCTAAATCCCTGAGTCTGAAGGTTATATTAATAGTTGAGGAATAACACAAAATACCCCATATTTTTCAGTGTTGTCAAAACTTGAGTAGTTATGAGTATTGTCAAGATGAGAGAGATTCTATTTGTTGTTTCATCCAGAGACTATTTTCCATGTATGATCATATATGAGATCATCTCAAAATGCCTAGCCTCTGATAGATAAAGTCACCTATTTTGGTTGTGTCACTTCCTTCTAGGTAAACACGCAGATTTTCTGATTTCCTAACCTTCTACTCTTTTCCAAAATGACAGTGGATATGTAATGAACTCACATGATGTCATGGCACGACTAGATGGGGACTCTCCTGGCTAATGTTGGTTATTTTGCTGGTGACTACCACAAGATTATTGGTTGGATCTCTGTGCCCAGGACAGTGACATCTGCTGAGTCTGATTGAGTTGATTCTAACACTTGACATTTATTGATACACACTATGACATTTAATGACCCATCTATTCCTTTGAATGATCTCTTGGCAAAGACCATCACCTTTTACTGGCTGGGCCCCATGGTACTTCTTGTTGGCTATTCAGAGTTCCTGAAGCTGGCTGTGACTTTCTTTTGGCTAATGGATGAAGCAGTTGTGTAACAGCCTTTGCGTATTGCCACTTACCAGGAAGAATTCCTCTGGCTGGCTCCCAGCCAGACCCGCATTCACTTCTAGGCATTGCTCTTCAGCTTCTCTTAGGCTCTGATTGTTGAATGGTTAGGTTACTGGGGAATACAATTCGTTAGGCAGAATCATGAAAAACACATTATTTTAGTTAAAACAAAGCAGTGACTTCCTGTCAAAGAAAAATTGCACTGGATTGAGTGAAGCAGTCAAGGAAGATTTTATACAAAAGTATTGCAACAGAGGTCAAGAGTATTGGGAGAGAGATTGAACTCAATTCCGTTGAAACAATTCTGTTGAAGCGCTGGGCTGAGCTAGTGGAAATATACTGGAGGACATTGGGGAGGGAGGGGATTTGGCCAATGTGATGAGGCCATCTGTGTTTGCTAATTGGATCTTATGTAAGTTAGGCTCCTACCCTCCCACAGAGCCTGGAAGATGGAAGTCCTATCTTTCTTGATGATTACATTTCAAAGGGGTGGCTCCCAGGTCCTTGAGAAAGATATCCCTGGATTGTAAAACTGGCAAGGGGTTGGATGAAGATTTACACCTCAAGGGGCAGAGACACAATTTACAATCATAAGTTTTATAAAGTAAATGCTGTAAGAAAAGGGAGGTCAAGAGCTTAAAGTCAGAAAGAAACTTGTCTATAGTTGAGCTGAGGGCAATGTTAAGGCTGTCTTGATCACATGCATCACTGATAATGTCCCTTCTTGCCTCTGAAATAAAAATTATTACAACTGTCTACAAGCCAGGGAGCAAGCCCTTACCAGGAACGGAATCTGCCAGCCCCTTGATCTTGGACTTCTCAGCCGCTAGAACTGTGAAAAATAAATGTCTGTTGTTTAAAATAAATAAAGAAATCATGTAATTCAATAAGATAGTGTATTCAAAACCGAATTAAACGAATACTTAAGCCCAGAGGTAAACAAATCTCATGAATTGAGAATGTAATGCTATATTAATGTGTTTTAGCATTTACTAATTGAGGAAATAGTAAATGATTTAATCAATCGAATGTCTGAAATTGGTTTTGCACTTTACCTTTTTGATAATACTATGCCCTAGTAATGCTGGCTTTTCTACCATTAAGGGGAAATGATGTCTGCTGGGTACAGGAGAGTGACTTCAGTTTGTTGACCCAGAAGGAGTGATATGAGAATATTTGGCTCATGACAGCTTATCATCTCAGTCTGGCTAGGGAAGATAAAAAAAAAAAAAGAAGGTAGAGAAGCGAAAAATGGTTTTAAAATCTCTGGGATATTGCCAGTAGGCTCTCTCCGATGCATGATGTCATTTACTGAAATGACCTGCCTCCCTGTAAAAGATCTAAATCAAAACTTTTAGAAAGGTATTATAATGGGCTTAGAAAGCAAAACATGGGCAGATCCTGATTATCATCTGAATTTCTAGACATTATGTGCTAAAAATCATTTTTCCAAAACTACTAGTTTGAATGAAATAAAACTTTCTGTGGTAAAAACAAAATTAACGTACAGAATTTGGCATATTTGTAACTTTATTCTAGCCTTCCAGGGGAAATTTGGCTGTCATAAAACTTGCAAATCAAGTACACAAATCAAAATGCCTGCGTAGAGAAAGCTTGTAAATATTTACTTTTCAAAGCCCTGCATTATTAAAGATTTCAGAAATGTCCAGTCTGGCAATACAGGAAGTAAGACTGAAAGTCAGTCTGCCAGTTTGCTGTGAGGGAAAATTGATTGAGAGCAAAGAACTGAAACAGGAGACAATTTAGTGAGGTATTATTAATTAAGAACCTTGCTGGGGAGTTGAAGTGAAAAAGCATCTCTTTTTCATCGTATCAAAAATTCCAAAACAAAGCAATACATACATCTTTGAAATGTGGTTTACAAGTGATTAAGCTGTGTAGGTGTGAGGCAATTTTGTGTGTGTGTGTGTGTGTGTGTGTGTGTATTTCAGCTGAGTGCTTAAACTTCTGTTTGAAAACTGGATAAAAAATACCGTGCAGCAAAGAAAAGTATTCTGTGCTTTCAGTTTGGTTACAGTACCAGCTTTTTCAGTAGGTTGTATAAATTTAGACCATGTTATTATACCCACATGACTACAAATTTATTTCAATCTTACATGCAGTAAATACTTTTTTAAGCACCTACTCTGTGTCCAGCAATGTGCCAGACACTTGGGGTCTGTCAATGAATAAAACAGGTGAAGACCCCTGGTCTCATTGAGCTTATATTCTAATAAATATAACACATAAACACTAAATATATGACATAAAAATCATATGCTATATTAAAAGATGGAGATTTCTGTCCAAAATGAAAAAGTGGTTCAGGGGAAGACAAATGGGAGTATCATTGTGGAGCAGAAGAAATTTTAGATGGGGGAGGTCAGGAGATACAAGCCTCTAAGAGAGGGTAGCATTCAAGCAAAAGACTTATAGGCAGCAAAGGTAATAGCCCAGAGTGTCTCAGAGAAGAGCGTTCCTGGAGAAACAAGAGCTTAATAAAGCTCCTGAGATGGAAAATGACTGATGTTCAGTTTATTCAAAGAACGGCAAGGAGGCCATTGTAAATGGAGACCAGTGAACTGGGAAGAAGAAAAAGAGAGGTAGAGATGATATGGGGGTGGTTTAAGGGGGCAGATCATTGAGGACATTGCAGATGGCTAGTGAGAACTTTGTCTTTCACTCTGTAGAGTTGAGAGTTCTTGCAATATTGCAGTATTTTGTGCACAGGTATAATATTTCACACCTGTCGTGTAGAGAAGAGAGTCTCAGTGGGCACAGGAAGAGAGAGAGAGACTTATTAGGTGACTGTTGCAAGAATCCAGGCTTGAATAATGTGGCCTGAATCAAAGGAGCATCCAGGAAGGCAGAAAAACAGCAGGATTCTTAATAATAAAGTAGCACCAACAGCATCTTCTGGTGGTTTTGTAGTATGGTATGAGAGAAAAAAAGAGGTCATGTGTGACTCGTTTTTTTTGTACTGAGAAACTGGAAGGATAAGATTACCATTATATGGGTCTGGGAAAAGGTGTAAATAGAGGAGGATTCAGAAGGAGAATGGAAAATCAGTTTTGGAAATGTTAAAGAGATCAAGTAGAATAGAATACACCAGTCTTGGGTTCAGGGAAGGGGTGTAGGCAGATTTATGAATGAGGGAATTTTTGACATGTGGGTAATGCTTAAATTCATCAGCCTAAGAGAGATCACCAAGGAGTGAATGAAGACAGAAAAGTAGCAGAGCAGAAGTCTGAGACCTGGAGAGTCTCAACTTTAAAAAATAATGTGAGATAAAAGAAGAAACCAGCAATGAGAGCGAGAAGGGGCAAACAATTAGGTAGCAAGACAATTAAGAGAAGGTGCTTTTGTGGAAGCTAAGTGGGCAAAGTCTCTTCGGGCATCAGGAGTGGTCACCAGTATCAAACGCCACAGATTGTCCATGTGAACAGAAGTCTGAAGCCTGACCACTGGATTTAGCAACATGGAGTTCTTGGTGACTTTGACAAGAGCACTTGCAGTTGAGTGGCAGAGATTGAAAATCTGATCAGAGTTGACCCAAGAAAGAATGGGGTGAGAAAAATTGGAGAGTGATGTGGACCTATATTATTTCATTAAAAGAAGCAAAAAAAAAAAAAAAAAAAAAAAAAAAGAAAAATTAGAACGGGGTCAAGAGAAGTTTTTTCTTTTAAAATGAGAAAAATAAGAGCATGCTGATGCAACAGTGCACTGATGGGAATTATCCGTTAAAGAGAAAATAAAAATAATGAAGCAGGAGAGAGAATTGTTGAAGCAGTGACTGTGAGAAGGATAAGCACAAGTAAGGGGCCCAACGAATGGCTTATGTAACTAGAAAGCACGGCAAACACTCTGCAGGCACAGCAGGACCTAGCAGTCCTGATCTTGTTTTCAGAACTTGGTCTCACTTCATTTCTCAACTCTCCTTCTCTCTCTTTTGGCCTCCCTCAGACAGGCTTTCCACAACAATAGCTCCTACAGCTTGATGCCTGTATCTTATCTTCTTAGCATTAATAGCAGAAAAGAGTCTGTTCTCCAATAGTCATCACAAAATCCTGAAATTGCTCTGTAGTCATGGCTCAAGGTCACCTGCCCATCCTTGAAACAATCACTGTGATCAAAGTAGGCAAGGTCAAAATTCAGAAGTAAACATAAGACCAACAGCAACATACACAGCACCAGTAGAGTCACGTTCTCTTCCAGCTGAAACAAATGACACTGGTAAAAATACAAAGCTATTAAAAGGCTGTAAATGGTGGCCTGGGGACACCGCACACCATTTAAGGGAGCCAAACAAATATTGGCACCACGTTCTTTCCATTTTCTTACATTATTATAATTTTATGTCAAGATCAAAATGATCTGGGCACACTTGGACTCTTGGGGAAATCTAGATGAAATCACATTTGAAAAAAAGTAATTATCTTGGAGGGAAACTTTCCTATGACAATTTTAATTAAGCCAATTATTTTCTAGGAATTTAGGTATCCTAATGGTGGCTAGAACCGTCATTCAATTATGTTCACTTGTGTTTTGTGTCCTTGAACATCTGTGTCCTTCTACACTTTAAAATCTCGGGGAAGAAATGTAATTCCTTCTGTCTCTGCAGTCTCTGCTTGAATAAAGTTGACACATCGCCTTTACTGATGACCACCAGGAATGTCTGTCATGCCATTTTTAATATTACTACGGGACAAAGGTGATTCTTACCTATATTTAAAAACTCCAACTAAGAGTATTTTTTCTTCACTTTTTCCTTTTGCTTCCCTGAAATTTTAAGATGTGTCTCCCTGACCAGCACTAAATACTGGTGATATTTAGTAGATGGGATATATGAGTCTTAAACATAATTCAGCCAGCCAGGTAATTTATAATTAAATCACGCTGAATAAATTATTTGAACATATTCTTGGGATAAAATATACTACTATGAGGCAAAGATAGTTGTAATTACTCCAGGGGTAAAGAATGAAAAATGGGGTGATTTGTAAAGTGACATCCTCCCACAGATTAAAATAGTATTAAAAGTAAGTAATTTCTCACCTGCACTAAAATATTTGCATAGTAGTTGGAAAATTTACTTAGCCTTTGTAAATATTTTTGTTTTTTTCTTTTTAAGAGATGTTAAAACATATTGCATCTCACAAGATAATTTTAATAATTAAGTTAATATAATGTATGCAATTTCTAGTAGTGTGGTTAGCATACAGTAGGCACTGGATAATTTTTAGTTTGCTTTTCTTACAATTCAGAACAACACATGTTACAGAAGCAAGTTCCTCAGAAATCTGATGTTGAAAAGTGGTAGGCAACAAATAAAAGAGATGTTGTGTTTTGTGGTCAATCAGTTACTAATTTTTTTTTCAAAACTCAACTTTGCCGTGATCGTAACTCTCTTTGGAGCTAATAGCAGTAATAATTTTCATAATTCAAAACACACTAACTGCCACATACTCTGATGTTGGTTGAATGTGGGAGAAATCAATAGGCTCTTAATGTGCTTTTAAAATGTAATTCTCATAACAATACTACAGCATTTAAGAGTCTTGTGAATGGGGAGAACTTTTATTTTTAAATGTGAGCTTTTAGGCTGTAATATGAAGAGTTAAGACATTTTTCCATTTGAATAGATTTATGATGCTTTATTATGCCAAGTCTCAGTAACAAGGTTAAGGCAGGAGAAAGAGGAGGGTGGAACAGGGAAAGGAAACCTGCAGTATGGGGACAAATATGAACTGGTGGGGGCAAGACTCTTGTTTTTGTTTTGTGGGTAAATTATCATTCACCATGGAAGAGAAGGGGTTGAGAAAAGATGGTCTTTAGTTTCATAAGAACTGGTTTCTTATGATATTGAATATATTGGCATACTAAAATCATGAGCTCAAATAACACTTAACCAGCAGCTAAAAGGTTTTGTTAATAAACAAAATAAATAAATACATTTTATTTTTTAGTAATACAGAGTTTATAATTTGCTGGAGTTAGTCATCACTTTCTCCATTGAAAAAGTAAATATGACAATAGTGTGTTTCTGAGGGCTGTGCGGTTTGGCGGTGGTCTCACAGCTGGTGGTCTAACCTCAGCTGCAGTTACGTTGCATTTCATGTCACTAGCTGTCATCATAGGCTGGCAAAAAAAAAGTCTGCAAAGAATAATCAATTTATCTCTATCGGTCTATCTGTCTAGCTTATGTCTTCCATTTTACTGTTTAGCATTTGTCTTAAAATTAGAACAAGCCTAACACTCTATCACACACTAATGCCATGTGCATCTGCAGAGCGGCACAGCTTAAAACCCAGTAGGGATATTTGGATTCCCTGTGGCCAACTTACCTGGTTGAAATTACTTGGTATAGCCTAGAAGCATCTGAATTTCCATTACTTTATCAGTGTACCTCGTTAATGATATAGCTTAATTTGCATACCAGTTGTACCTTTTCACCACAGGTAAGAAATTGAAATGTTCAAGGTCAATTAACTGTGAATGTTTCAAGTTGGCTGGTGCAGCTGTAACTATGAGCAGCGCTGGGAAGAGGGAGAGGTCGGTGAGAGGTTCTTTCTCCTGATGAGAATTGATGATCCGATTTTAACTTACTAGAATCACACTGATTCTTTTTTCCTTGCTGTGTTTCTGTCACGTGTTCGCTTTTTTAAAATACTGGCCTGTAGAGGCATGGAAATGCAAGGGAAATACTATGAAATTCTGGACTTTAGGAAAACATATTCTCAATTCTGGCTTTAAACCATTACAGTTAACTAGAAAGGACAAGAAGCAAACTAATCAGTGTTTTCTCAGAGGTATCAGCTGATACAGATGCAATTCCAAATGTGGAATTTCCAGGCTGAGATGGTGGCATTCTAAGGGCACTTCATTCACCCTTTCTTAACTTTTCCTTGTGAACAAACAAAAATGACAAAAATACAGAGAGATGTGCAGTTGCAGCAATAAGAGAATTAAAGATACTTGATTAGCGCCAGACCCTAGATGACTTTCAATTTGTAAAGTTTTGACAGGGCCTGGAGGGAAAGAATAAAATTAGATAGGACAGTGGAGGGAAATATGCATCCATGTGCCATGTCCATCATGTGCCTGTACTTCAAAGACGTGGTCCGTTGTTAACTACAGGAAGCGAAGTTAACCCTACTGCCTGGTAGCTTAATCCTGAGGTTCCCTGATCTCTGTCAGCGTCAGCGAGTCTTTTCTACACCACTGGGAACCATTGATTCCCATCTTTGCATCCTGACACTATGAGAGGCACTGTTGTGTCCTAGTTAGGGGTATGGTGCCTCTTGACTGCTTCACGGGTGAGGGCAAAGTGTTCAGACTCTTGGTATCTGATGCACCATCTACTATGTAGCTTGCACTGAGAATTAATTAACAAGGCCTTCACAAAGTGCCTGACAAAAAGGACTCCCTTGCTCAGCAAATGGGAAGTAATACGGTATTAGAATAAGTAGAGGAGGATAGATGGTGTTTCGTCACATCCTGAAAAATGAAGGATGGAGGAAGCATTGATTCAGATTTTAAAATAACGCCTCAGGAGCAGTTCCCACAGAGTTCAAGAACTCCCCGAGCTATTTGTGGCAGGGTGCTATTTAAAGTGTACTTCAGATCATTCAAGAACACATTCCGTATAAACAACAGTCTGCAAGGGTAGGAAGTGCCCTTCGTGGACACCAGGGTCGTGCTACACAAATGACCCCGAGACACCCAGGGACCATGTCTAGGCAACAAGCACTCTTGCTTAAAAGATGAGAATAATTCTCAGCAAACTATAGCAAGAACAGAAAACCAAACACCGCATGTTCTTACTCATTGGTGGAAATTGAACAATGAGAATACCTGGACACAGGAAGGGGAACATCGCACACCGGGGCCTATTGTGGGGAGGGGACGGGGAGAGGGATGGCATTAGGAATTATACCTAATGTAAATGACGAATTAATGGGTACAGCACACCAACATGGCACATGTATACATAGGTAACAAACCTGCACGTTGTGCACATGTACCCTAGAACTTATAATAAAAAAAAAGATGAGAATATTGTAGTTTATAAGCATAAAGGTAGATAATATTGGTGTACAATGAAACTGCACCCAAAATCACAGGTTCTTTAAGAGCAAATACAGAGAAAATTAAAAGTCAGAACATAAACAAAAATCAAGTATGTAAAAAATTTCTGGTTCCACAAAAGAGGAAGAACATTGTGCTTTTGACACATGGAGTGGAATACACTTTTGAATAATGATTAACTTTAAGAAAGATGGAAATTTGATGATGTATCTAATTCTAAAGACAGCATAGTAAGAAACAGGGATTATACCTGAATGCAAACAGTCATTAGTGTGATGCCGTCAAGAGAGAACCTTCTTATAATATAATGTTTAAAAAGAATTTCAACTTATTTATTTTAGATTCAGGGGTACATGTGCAGTTTGTTGTAATATAATTTTTTAAAATGCTGCTTTGACCCAGTTTTGACCCTGGCTAGGACTGGGCACTTTCCTTTCTTAGCAGCTGATGATGTCCATATTCCAACCACTTCCTTTGTTAGGCTCTCACCCTTTGGGGTCACTAAGCATCACTGCTGGGACAGGTACCAGACAACTAGTGCCCTAGTGCCTCCTAGATAAATTGTTCAAATTAGCCAATTCACAGGAAGCCCACCAAGCCTAGCTAGCTAGCCCTACCCTGCTTGTCATACAGAAGCTGCCTCTTACAGCTCCAGTTTGCCGTTATCCTGTCCCCTGGTGCATCCCCCTGTGTGGTCCTGCCTGGCGTCTTCTCTTGGTTGTAGTTGTAAGTAGCAGAGTTCTGCCCTTCATCTGTCAGAGTGTCATTAGGCTATGTTCCACCATCAAAATAATCGTGAAGTCTTACAGAGCAGTTGTCAACACTGGTGTGTGCCTTCAGGTCCTACAATGGCATACGCCCTACCATAAGAGCAGACATTTATTGAGCATTTCTTTGAATGAGGTCTTGTACTCAAGGTTTCATAAAATGGATCGTATATGCCAAGAATAATGCTTGAATTAGAACTATATAAATTAATGGTAACCTGTATCTAAAATTCCAGACCTTATTATCAGAGCCTCAAGGTGAGCAGCAAAAGAATGGGGGAAGAAAATATGCTAACATTCTTATTTGGGGTGCTATGTAATTGATGTGGCATTTAAAACATTAAATGTTAGATAAATATGGATTCGAGAATGGGTCAAACCCTATTTCATAACTTTTACGATGATGATATGTTACTTGTATTATCAGCAATGTTAAATCTCAAAAGAATTCCCCAAATTATTATATTAAACTGGAAGAATGAAGCATCTTAACAAGATATAAAGGAGTCACATCTACAGTATTTTGGTGTGTGTTGGATGAAATATAACACAATAAATTATGCTCCACACATTACTTCCTTGAACATACATCACAACTTGTATTCTTTACTTCTGAGTGATCAAGCACAGCTTCCTCTATGATTTCCTTGGTTCTCTTTTCCCCCATCCTCTTATCCACTACCCTCCTCCCACACAGGATAGAATCAGTGGTGTGTTGGTAAACTGGCTACGGTGGGGGCAGGTGCTTATTTGCAGAGTTTGCAATTTCCGTGGTTTAAATACTCTCATCATGACCAATTGCAAAGATGGTTATGTTTAATAACTAGCTTGCAAAATTGAAAAGTTAATGATTGTCTCTCACAAACTGTTGGCACTGAGCTCCAGCCCACCACCGGATAGAGCATCTTCATTATGTTATTTTCTCCTGCACATGCCCCATCATTAATGTGTGTTTCAAACATGGTTTTCAACATCTGTCCCTCCCAAAAGACTGTAAATATTTTGAGGGCAGGAACTATTTCTTGACTTGTTTTCCCAGACTTATCAATGTACTTCCTTCTCTAAACATGATCAAAAGTAGATTTTTAGTTCCACCATAGCTTTAGTTCCTTCATAGCTTGAAGTTACTTCCTTACATCCAGTCCTGGGCAGAGGGGTAGGAGAGCAGACCATTACCCAGTCATGCATGTGTGCGATAGACATGCTAGTTCCCCGTGTTGGCAGGAATGTTCACCTATCAAGTTAAACATTTTAAATCTTCAGCAAGACCCCTAGTTCTCCCAGTTTTAGGAGGCTGTAAAACCTAGAAATGAACACAATTAATTAACATAGACATCATACAATTATACTAAATTTTTAACTCTATATTTTTTTACGATTATATAGAAGTTTCATGTTTTGGAAATTTAAGTTCCATAGAGGAATACAGTCTTACTGGCATTTCGACTGTACTAACATAGATTTTTAACTAACTCTCCTTTCTCAATTTTCTCCTGTTTCTATTTTTAATAAAAGGAGCTGGTGGCTGGTCTCCACTTGTGTCTAACAAATACCAGTGGTTGCAGATTGACCTTGGAGAGAGAATGGAGGTCACCGCTGTGGCCACTCAAGGGGGATATGGTAGCTCCAACTGGGTGACCAGCTACCTCCTGATGTTCAGTGATAGTGGCTGGAACTGGAAACAATATCGCCAAGAGGACAGCATCTGGGTATGTTCTTTAAAAAAAGACATAGTCTCTCGGGGAAAGAAGTATAGTCAGTACTGCAAGTTGTTTACCGATCTCTTAAGTAGAAATACAGAATTTTCAGACTTACATTGAAAACATTTTCCAAGAGAAAGTATGGTAAATGTTCATTTTCTAATACATTTTGTGGTAAATTTATGAGAATGCTAAGGGTAAATTTATTTTACAGGGTTATCAAAAATTGAAAACAACCCTATTAGTCCATTAAATAGTGTGGGAGTCTAAGAAATAAATAAGACTTGTATAAAAATTTTTTTGTTCAAAAACATAATAGTCTCGCATTGTTATTTATTTATTTATTTATTTATTTATTTATTTTTGAGACAGAGTCTCACTGTCACCCAGGCTGGAGTGCAGTGCTGCGATCTCGGCTCACGGCAAACTCCGCCTCCCAAGTTCAAGCAATTCTCCTACTTCAGCCTCCCGAGTAGCTTGGATTACAGGCGCCCACCACCACACTGGCTAATTTTTGTGTTTTTAGTAGAGACGGGGTTTCAGCATATTGGCCAGGCTGGTCTCGAACTCCTGGCCTCAAGCAGTCCACGTGCCTCGGCATCCTAAAGTGCTGGGATTATAGGCGTGAGCCACTAAGCCCAGCCTGCATTGTCTTTATTTAAAATTAGTCAAAATAATTTGTTCCTTTTATTTCTTCTGATAACTGAGATTTTTGAAACCCTGTTTCTTTCTCTGGTATATGGGAATTTATATATATAATATGTGGAGTTGTATATGTATCTATAAACCCCTTATCTATAAACCCTTCTCTAGTCTCTGTAAAGTGTATAAATGTGTAAATTGCTGTGTGTTCTAAACAGTGGTGCAGCTCCTGTAAGAGGGAGACTGGGAAAGAGGCATTTTGTGATAAAGTGGGTGACATTTGTAGTTGATTGATAAATAAACCTGGATATGGCATATAAACACCTGATGGAAGAAGGAAGCTAAAGGAGGTTTGATGACAAAGAAAAGACTTCTTTCTTAGTACAGAAAAATATTTGTTTGGATCTTATGTGGGCTAAGAACAACACACTGCAATCAAAGAACTATATTTCCCCCTCTGGCTGAGCTGCTGGAACCAGAGAAAATGGGTTACTTAATGAAGCATCATTCTTAGCACATAGATAATTTGGAAACCTATTTGGGCACATAATGATAATTTTCTTTGACCAGTCAATTGTCTCTTTTTTGAAATTCCTACAACTCCGTCATACATTATACACTCATTCAAGAAATGGACTGTGATTTACTCACTTTTGTATCTTTAAAGCTCTTGGTGGCCATTCAATCCATGCTTATTGATGTAATTGGAATTGAGAGAAGTAGCCTTGCTCTTTCTTTAGAGGGAGCAACAGTGGGGCTAGAAGAAGTTGCCTATAAGCAGTTTTAAGAGAAGCTGTTTAAAATCCAAAGCAAGTTGAAGCTGTAAGAGGAAAAAACCAAAACAAAACAACACACACACCCCAAAACTCCAAACACTGGGTATTACGGTTCAACTAATTCCATGAAAGCCATTCAAACTAGGGATAAAATAAACAGTAATTATGAACCAATAACAATAAAAACGTAATGAGGTATTTATTTAACTAGCTATTTGGATTATCTTCTACTCTTTTTTGAATTAAGCATTGGAATTTAAGCTAGATAAGTAGTGGCTAACGCATGCTAATATTTAGGTATGTTAATTAAAGTGTATTTTTTAAAAAAAGTGATCAATGAATCAGGAAAATTGTTGTACTTCTGTTAAGCAAGCTTGGGGAAAGCCAAATCCAGGCACCGCCATTTACGTTACTTGCTCACTCTTACTAAACTTGAGGCACTCATGGTGAAATGGTGGCATGAATGCTATCCTTACTAATCCAAACCAATAGAAGTAAAAGCATGGCATCTATCATAATCCTGTTAAGGTAACATTGCTTTCTAGACTCTGCTGTAATTTGTGGATTTACTCAGTGTCTTCCCCTCTTGAGTGTGAGCTGTGTAAATACTGTACCTTGTGACCTTTCATCTCAGCATCCCCAAAGTGTAATAGCACCTGGCATCTCACAGTCAAATATTAAATGTTTATTGAAGGAATGAGTGAATAAAATGCACTTTCTTGTAGAATACTCTTCTGATCACTCTAAAAGTGACTCTCTCTTGCCTGCATCACCTCTTCTTTTTAGTACATTATGCTGTACTAATTTCATATACCAGTTAGAATGGCACATTTTTCTTTTCCCTATAAATTTTGAGCTTTTTTATGAGCCAGATTTTCTTTTTCTAATCTTAGCATTTCTGGCATCCAACATCCAGTGTGGCACATGACTTTTGTTGAGTAAATAGGTGAAAGAACCAATAAATGAATGGATTTGAATATGTCAGTCTGCTAATCTGTGCCTATCTTTGTCCAAATTTCTGGAAGGTATCAAAAGTTCATTAACTCACTGAAGAAGACTGGGCATTGTGGCTCACACCTGTAATCCCAGCACTTTGGGAGGTCAAGGTGGGAGGATCACTTGAGGCCAGGAGTTCGAGACCAGCCTGATGACCAACATGGTGAAACCCCGTCGCTACTAAAAATACAAAAAAGTTAACTGGGCGTGGTGACATGCGCGTGTAATCCCAGCTACTTGGGAGGCTGAGATGGGAGGATTGCTGGAACTTGGGAGGCAGAGGTTGCAGTGAGCTGAGATTGCGCCGCTGCACTCCAGCCTGGGTGACAGAGCGAGACTCCATTTCAAAAACAAAACCAAAACAAACAGCAACAACAAAATCACTGAAGAGATAAGGTATATATATTAGAGCAAACCAAAGAAAGATTCAGCGGAACATGCAAACATTAGGTACAGATTCCTAAGCATGTGGAAATGGACAGAATGTGGAGATCACTGTAAGCTGAATTTGTCAAAGAAGTAAGGCTTACATAGGTCTTGAAGAAAGCATTATAGTTTAGATTATGGAAGGATTAAGGAGGCTATTTTATGAAGATAGAAAGATGTGAAAAAAGCATGGAGATTGGGACTATCCAGAGTTACGGTTTCCTGTGTAATAACTAGTGAGATTACTGGTCAGATTGGACTATCAAGTTTTGGAAAGACTGGAAGATAATTTTGGATATGGCAAAGAAAGTGGACAGATAACTTTAAATGTCAAGATCAAAGTTAAGACTTAGTACAATAGACACCATAACCACACATAACATAGCTAAGTTTTAGTGTAGATAAAACAACCCCAAGTCGCTGAAAGTATATGTATGTGTGTGTATATATATGTATGTGTATATATGTATGTGTGTGTATATATGTATGTATGTGCATGTGTGTGTGTGTGTATATATATGTGTATATATGTATGTATTTCCTGTTAATCCTAGGTGGCTTCAAAGTTTTATTCTACTCTATGGTTACTCTGGTCCCACTCTAAAGGAAGCTGTCTCTCTGTGAATGGCTCATTATTGAAGCAGGAAAATTGAAATATGGTGAATTGTGCCCTGTCTCTTGACTTTTCTGCCTGGAAGAACACAGACCACTTCAATTTGCATTTTTCAAGCCAAAGAACAATTTCAAATTGATGTATGTCATAAAAAAGCCTAACCCTTTGTTACATTTTACAAATATGTATTTCCCAACTTTTTGTTTTCTGGCCCAGTTTTTGTAGATATTTTAGAATGTATACCAATTATACCAAATATGCCAATTTCCTTTAAGAGCTTCACAATCGGCTCCAGATGATACAAATAAGTCTACAAAAGAGGGTTAGGAAACACATAAGGCATTACGCAAATATGTGATACAAAAAGAAAGAAAAGACAAGTGTTATTGGTTTAGGAACAAACACAATAAAAACAATCAGCACGGATTGAAATGCTGCAGGGAAAATGCTTCATTCTCTCCTCATTCGATCTCACTTCGAATGCCAGGCAGAACAATGACTTCTACGTACCTGAAATAATTAATAAAATGCTCTGCCACTTCTTACAAATAATCCTGAAGAAGAAAGACAGACTATTTTACAATCTATACAGATCATTTAATAGAAATGCAAACTTGATAGATACGTGATATTTTAAAATATTACACGTTGAAATATTTCTTTAGTAAAAAATTTTTAGCACAATGTTCATAAAATATAATTTATACAAAGTATTCTGCTGAATGGCAAATGTATATTTTATGAAAATTCAGAAAATGCAAACTAGTAAACTTTCTCTTCAGATTGAACACAAAATTCCTCAACATCTATAATAAAAAGATTCTCTTCAGTTTATTGCACATGATTGAAAAAGTAAACATAAGGTATAATTTTCACTCACTTAGGAACAATTGTTGAGATATCATGAAATCAACGTCTTAGAAATTATTTTAAGTGGATAACATGTGCAGGAACTTTACAGGCAAATTCTCCGAATCCTTTCTGATAAATGCCTGAGATTCTTCTGCACTGCAGACTACAAGGGCAATGAATGGGGTGGTACCAGTCTTAAAAACCGAGTAAATATGATTGTTAAACACAAGAATAGTTTGCTTTATTGTAAAATAGAGTTCAGTTGTACTTGATTTTTCAAACAAAAACCTTTATTGACTATATGAAGTTAGTATCTCTTTATTTTTGTTTTTTGACTGGAAGTGTCCAGTGTCATGGTTCTAGGTTTGGCTGGTGAAAGACACGGAGACCCTGTGGCATGGTATAGTCAGTTAGGCAGAAGTACTACCTGTCACAAAATATTCAGGCCGTTATTATCACTGCGAATGACTGAGTTGTCAACTCTGTAAGCCAGACAGGGTAGAAACACTACCTGCGAAGATTTCCACATGCATTTGTTTTAAGTCAAATAAGTGCCTAGGGATAGTTTAATAGAAAATCTGAGGAGGCAGAAGTGCAAAAGAGATATATGCTGTAGGGTAGGTGACTCTCCTCCTTGTGAGTGGCATTTTTCCTTCTTTCATGTGGAGCCCTTATTCTGTTGACCTAAGCCTACAAGCAGCATTTGTGGTGATAGAAGGTATAGCAATACTAATGCCACGTGTGTCAACATGTCAAGCTGTCAAACTTAATACGCTGCAATACTTGCCTCAGTACTTGGCAAATGCCTAGAGAGTGCCTGAAGCTGCTTATATGTTTCAAGACACTGATCCAAAACATATTTTAATGAAAGTCTACATTATTAGTCTAAATCTCCAGGAAGCTTCCTGTTTATATTTCTATTTAGCTCCATATTCTCTAGGTTTTGAAAATGATTAACCTGCTAATGCGTGGTTAAAACTTTTTTTTTAAAACTTTTTAATTGTAGTAAAAAAACTTAACATGAAATCTACCCTCTCGACAAATTTTTAAGTGCACAATACAATATTGTTCACTATAAGTTCCGTGTTGTACAGCAGATCTCCAGGACTCAATCATCTTGCTTAACTGGAACATTTTATCTGTTGAATGACATCTCCTCATTTCATCCTTTTCCTGTCCTCTGGCAACCATCATTCAACTTTCTGCTTCTATAGATTTGACTATTTTAGATACATGTACCTCATGTGAAAGTGGCAACATGCATTATTTGTCCTTCTGTGACTGGTTTATTTCACTTAGCATAATGTCCTCAAAGTTTGTGCTGAAAGAACTTTCAGGCAGAATGTGCTTTTTTTTTTTTTTTTTTAAAGTCTGAATAACATTCCATTGCATGTAAATACCACCATGTTAAAATCTCTTCATTTGCTTATGGACATTTAGGTTGTTGCCACATCTTTGCTGTTGTAAATAATGATGCAATGAATATGAGGGAGCAGATGTCTCTTTGAGATCCTGATTTCAATTCTTTTGGATAAATGCCTGGGATCAGGATTACTGAATCACATGGAATTTCTGTTTTTAATTTTTGAGGAAGTTCCATACTGCATACTGTTTTCCATGGAGGTTGTGCCATTTTATATACCTACCAACTGTGTACTAGGGTTCCGATTTCTCCAATTTCTTGTCAATGCTTGTTATTTTTTTGTTTTCATTGTTTAAATGATAGATAGCCTAACAGGTGTGAGGTGATATCTCATTGTGGTTTTGATTTGCATTTCCCTGATGACTGGTAATGTTGAGTATCGTTTACCTACCTACTGGTTATGTGTATATCTTCTTTGGAGAACTGTCTGCTCAAGTCTTTCGCTCATATTAAAATCAGGTGTTTTCCCTCTTTTTTTGCTATTGAGTTGGGGAAGTTATTGATATATTTTTACTATACTATTATTATATATTTAGTTTATACATACTAATGATAAATGATCCAAGAAGGAAATTTAAAACATAGTCTCATTTACAATAGTATCAAAAAGAATAAAATACTTCGGAATAAACTTCACCATGGGGGCAAAAGAGTTGTACACTGAAAACTACAAAACATTGCTGAAAGAAGTGAAAGCAGAACCAAATAAATGAAAATATTTCTGTGTTCATGGATTAGAAAACTTAATATTGTTAAAATGTCTGTACTACTCAAAGCAATCTATAGATTCAATGCAATCCCTATCAAAATCCCAATGACATTTTGTTACAGAAATAGAAAAAAATCCTAAAATTTATATAAAACCAGAAATTTAGGTAGAACCACAAACATTGTTTTGAATATCCACAACAATCTTGAGAAAGAACAAAGCTAGAGGTATCACACGTCTGATTTCAAAATATATTACAAAACTACAGTATGGTACTGGCATAAAGACAGACATATAGACCAATAAAACAGCATAAAGTCCAGAAATAAACCCACATATTTATGGCCAACTGATCTTCCACAAGGGTGTCAAGAACAAACACAGGAGCAGAAAACCAAATAACGTATGTTCTCACTTATAAGTGGGAACATAGAGTGCATATGGAGATAAAGAAGGGAACAGCACACACCAGAACCTAGTTGTGGGTGGAGGGTGGGAGGAGGGTGAGGATCAAAAAACTACCTGTGAGGTACGATGCTTATTACCTGGTTCACAAAATACTCTGTACATAAAACCCCTGTGACACACAATTTACCTATGTAACAAACCTGCACATGTATACACACATGTATACATGTGTGTATATGTATATACACAATGGGGGCCAGGCATGGCGGATCATACCTGTAATCCTAGCATTCTGGGAGGAGGAGGAGGTATCATTTGAGGCCAGGAGTTCAAGACCAGCCTGGGCAATATAGTGAGACTCATGCTCATTAAAAAATAGTAATAGACAATGGGGAATGTATAGTCTCTTCAACAAATGCTACTGGGAAAACTGGATATCCACATGCAAAACAATGAAATTAAACCATTATCTTTTTTTTTTTCTTTTGGAGACAGGGTCTCACTCTTTCGCCCAGGCTGGAGTGCAGTGGCAGTGGATCCTGGCTCATTGCAACCTCTGCCTTCTGGGTTCAGGTGATTCTTCTGCCTGAGCCTCCTGAGTAGCAGGGATTACAGGTGTGTGTCACCACACCCAGATAATTTTTTATTTTTAGTAGAGATGGGGTTTCACCATGTTAGCCAGGCTGATCTTGAACTCCTGACCTTAGGTGATCCACCCACCTTGGCCTCCCAAAGTGCTGAAATTACAGGCGTGAGCCACTGCGCCCGGCCTGGACCCTTATCTTATACCATATAAAAAAATTAACTCAAAATGGATTAAAGACTTAAATGGAAAACCTGAAACTGTAAAACTGCTAGAAAAAAATGTATAGAAATAGCTTCACGACCTTGGTCTTAGTAATGCATAATATTTTTAGATGTGATACCAAAAGCACAGACAACAAAATGAAAAATAAACAAGTGGAACTACATCAACAAAAACCTTCTGTATAGCAAACAACAAAGTGAACAGTCATCCTAAAAAATGAGAGAAATATTTGGGAACCATATCTGATAGGGAGTTAATATTAAAAAAGCATTTGAGTTTTAAATATGACCTCAATCACACATCAACACAGTTAGTTTGCTAGGCATCTTCTTTATTAAGTAGTGTCGGTGGGTCTGTATCATCTCTTTGCATCTGTGCACATTCTGTGGCATGTTTTGTCAATCCCTTCTCATAAACTGCTGTGAGGTGCATGTATATCAGAGCTTTACCTCAATATATAATATACAAGAAAATATATGTGAGTTGTAATCCCAGCACTTTGGGAGGCTAGGATGAGTGGATCACTTGAGGCCAGGAGTTTGAGACCAGCCTGGCCAGGATGGTAAAATCCTGTATCTATTAAGAATACAAAAATTAGCTGGGCATGGTGGTGCACACCTGTAATCCCAGCTACTCTGGAGGCTGAGGCATGAGAATCACTTGAACCTGGGAGGTGGAGGTTGCAGTGAGCTGATGTCATGCCACTACATTCCAGCCTGGGTGACAGAGTGAGATTCCGTCTCAAAAAAGGAGGGGGAAGAAAAAGAAAAAATGTATGAACTCTTATGACCTGTAGATACACAAAGCCATGTGAGATAAATTGTGATATTGCTTCACAGTCTTTAAATGGATCTGTTTGTAAGCAAACAAAAAACTTATTTGGAAAGAGAACTAGAGTTAGCAGTGAATTTAATTTGGTGCCTCTTCAGAGTGCACACCCCCATTCCAGTTCATTTTCAAATAATCAACCTGAGAACAACATTTTTAAAACACTTGACAACTTGTATCTTACATTCTACCATGTGATAATTCAATGACAACATCATTCCCTTTTCTCTATTCCCTCTTATCACAGCTGTGATATGATGTGTTAGACATCTGCTTTTTGGCTGCTTCATTCCCTAGGCGGCTACATTTTGCATTTTTCAATCTGGAAGCAATTCTGTCCTTCTGAAGTGTTTCTTCATTATTCCTTAAGACCTGGACAAAACTAATACTTCCCATTCACTTTGCTAATTTTCCATCTTTAATTTTCAACTTTATTAAGTATATTTTACATAAAGATGAAATTAAAAAATATTTAAAACTATTCTATAGGTTGCCTGTTCACTCTGACAATAGTTTCTTTTGCTGTGCAGAAACTCTTTAGTTTAATTAGTATCCCATTTGTCTATTTTGGCTTTTGTTGTCATTGCTTTTGGTGTTTTAGTCATGAAGTCTTTGCCCTTGCCTATGTCCTGAATTGTATTGCCTAGGTTTTCTTCTAGGGTTTTTTATGGTTTTAGGTCTTATGTTTAAGTCTTTCATCCATCTTGAGTTAATTGTTGTGTAAGGTGTGAGGAAGGGATCCAGTTTCAGCTTTCTGCTTGTGGCTAGTCAGTTTTCCCAACACCATTTATTAAATAGGGAATCCTTTCCCCATTGCTTGTTTTTGTCAGGTTTGTCAAAGATCAGATGGTTGTAGATGTGTGGCATTATTTCTGAGTGCTCTGTTCTGTTCCGTTGCTCTATATATGTGTTTTGGTATCAGTACCATGCTGTTTTTGTTACTGTAGCCTTGTAGTATAGTTTGAAGTCAGGTAGCTTGATATTTCCAGCTTTGTTCTTTTTGCTTGGGATTTTCTTGGCTGTGTGGGCTCGTTTTTGGTTCCGTATGAAATTTAAAGTAGTTTTTTTTCTAATTCTGTGAAGAAAGTCAGTGGAGAAACTAAGATTTGAAGTGGATACAATTATATTTCTTTTTTTTTTTTTTTTTTCTTACACATCTTTCTTTTTTTTTTTTAATTTATTTATTATTATTATACTTTAAGTTGTAGGGTACATGTGCATAACGTGCAGGTTTGTTACATATGTATACTTGTGCCATGTTGGTCTGCTGCACCCATCAACTCGTCATTTACATCAGGTATAACTCCCAGTGCAATCCCTCCTCCCTCCCCCCTCCCCATGATAGGCCCCGGTGTGTGATGTTCCGCTTCCTGAGTCCAAGTGATCTCATTGTTCAGTTCCCACCTATGAGTGAGAACATGCGGTGTTTGGTTTTCTGTTCTTGTGATAGTTTGCTAAGAATGATGGTTTTCAGCTGCATCCATGTCCCTACAAAGGACGCAAACTCATCCTTTTTTATGGCTGCATAGTATTCCATGGTGTATATGTGCCACATTTTCTTAATCCAATCTGTCACTGATGGACATTTGGGTTGATTCCAAGTCTTTGCTATTGTGAATAGTGCTGCAATAAACATACGTGTGCATGTGTCTTTATAGCAGCATAATTTATAATCCTTTGGGTATATCCCCAGTAATGGGATGGCTGGGTCATATGGTACATCTAGTTCTAGATGTTTGAGGAATTGCCATACTGTTTTCCATAATGGTTGAACTAGTTTACAATCCCACCAACAGTGTAAAAGTGTTCCTATTTCTCCACATCCTCTCCAGCACCTGTTGTTTCCTGACTTTTTAATGATCGCCATTCTAACTGGTGTGAGATGGTATCTCATTGTGGTTTTGATTTGCATTTCTCTGATGGCCAGTGATGATGAGCATTTTTTCATATGTCTGTTGGCTGTATGAATGTCTTCTTTTGAGAAATGTCTGTTCATATCCTTTGCCCACTTTTTGATGGGGTTGTTTGGTTTTTTCTTGTAAATTTGATTGAGTTCTTTGTAGGTTCTGGATATTAGCCCTTTGTCAGATGAGTAGATTGCAAAAATTTTCTCCCATTCTGTAGGTTGCCTGTTCACTCTGATGGTAGTTTCTTTTGCTGTGCAGAAGCTCTTTAGTTTAATTAGATCCCATTTGTCAATTTTAGCTTTTGCTGCCGTTGCTTTTGGTGTTTTAGACATGAAGTCTTTGCCCATGCCTATGTCCTGAATGGTACTACCTAGGTTTTCCTCTAGGATTTTTATGGTATTAGGTCTAACATTTAAGTCTCTAATCCATCTTGAATTAATTTTCGTATAAGGAGTAAGGAAAGGATCCAGTTTCAGCTTTCTACTTATGGCTAGCCAATTTTCCCAGCACCATTTATTAAATAGGGAATCCTTTCCCCATTTCTTGTTTTTCTCAGGTTTGTCAAAGATCAGATGGCTGTAGATGTGTGGTATTATTTCTGAGGACTCTGTTCTGTTCCACTGGTCTATATCTCTGTTTTGGTACCAGTACCATGCTGTTTTGGTTACTGTAGCCTTGTAGTATAGTTTGAAGTCAGGTAGCGTGATGCCTCCAGCTTTGTTCTTTTGACTTAGGATTGTCTTGGAGATGCGGGCTCTTTTTTGGTTCCATATGAACTTTAAAGCAGTTTTTTCCAATTCTGTGAAGAAACTCATTGGTAGCTTGATGGGGATGGCATTGAATCTATAAATTACCTTGGGCAGTATGGCCATTTTCACGATATTGATTCTTCCTATCCATGAGCATGGTATGTTCTTCCATTTGTTTGTGTCCTCTTTTATTTCACTGAGCAGTGGTTTGTAGTTCTCCTTGAAGAGGTCCTTTACATCCCTTGTAAGTTGGATTCCTAGGTATTTGATTCTCTTTGAAGCAATTGTGAATGGAAGTTCATTCATGATTTGGCTCTGTGTTTGTCTGTTACTGGTGTATAAGAATGCTTGTGATTTTTGCACATTAATTTTGTATCCTGAGACTTTGCTGAAGTTGCTTATCAGCTTAAGGAGATTTTGGGCTGAGACAATGGGGTTTTCTAAATATACAATCATGTCATCTGCAAA